>NW_026614281.1:72500-75000 GCF_026230105.1 Diorhabda sublineata
ACTAGAGGAAAAGTGCACGCGTTCGATATCGATTAGAAAAACGTAAAACGCGATTTATTGTGTTGCCGAAACAACAACAATATCCGTCATACAAACGTTCAACTTCAATTATCGAAACGCGAATGAATTTCCTCTTTCGACCTTTCGGGTTTCTCAGGTTTACCCCTGAACGGTTTCACGTACTCTTGAACTCTCTCTTCAAAGTGCTTTTCAACTTTCCCTCACGGTACTTGTTCGCTATCGGTCTCGTGGTCATATTTAGCCTTAGATGGAGTTTACCACCCACTTAGGGCTGCACTCTCAAGCAACCCGACTCTCAGGAGAGATCCTCACGCAATCGGCAACGGTCGCTACGGGCCTGGCACCCTCTATGGGCTGTGGCCCCGTTCAAGAAGGACTTGGACGCGCCGCACGATCTCGTGATAAACGGATCCTCCCTAACACCACATTTCCCGGTGGCCGATATCGACCACGGGATTCGGTGCTGGGCTTTTCCCTGTTCGCTCGCAGCTACTAAGGGAATCCTAGTTAGTTTCTTTTCCTCCGCTTAGTAATATGCTTAAATTCAGCGGGTAATCTCACCTGCTCTGAGGTCGATATATTATAATATATCTATAATATTTAAATACAATTCGCTAAAATATCACAAAAAAAAAACGTGTGTTTAATCACATTATATGAAATATAACATTATTTGTTTTTATTTATAGAGGCGGCAGAGCAAGTTATACATATATATATATATATATATATATATATATATATATATATATATATATAATTCATATATTTTGTCGATACAGTATAAATGATATAAAAAAAAACACTGGTCAGACGTCCAGTCTTCGAAACTTTATTATTTCTCTCGGACACGACGACCGCGTTATCATTTTAAATATATATAATATATACACTTATTTATCGACTATATATACGTAAATATAACTCTACCAAACAAATTTTATGTATTTCATATAAAAATACACACGATCAATTTATGGTAGTAATAGCGTCGTTGTGTTCAAAAATTGCGCAAATTTTTTCTATAAAAAATTTACGCTGCTTTTCGCATTTTAGGATGCCGCACAAAAAAAAAATACGCACAAGTTTATAGTATGTGCGTGTGTTTTCTTTTAGTGTGCGTTATTGTGTCTCACACATCCAACACGCTTAGTCATTTATTTTTCTATAATAAATTGAAAAATTTTAAATTCTAAGCAGTCTTTTAAATTGATACGACCCTCAGTCAGGAGTGGTCCGGGAACGAGTATCCGAGGACCGCAATGTGCGTTCGAAATGTCGATGTTCATGTGTCCTGCAGTTCACAAGTTGACGCGCAATTAGCTGCGTTCTTCATCGACCCACGAGCCAAGTGATTCACCGTTCAGGGTAATCATTTTATTATGTCGTTTTCTCATATTCTATTCGTCGTATTTTTAATATTTGATTATTAAATTAATAATAATATTATAATATTTTATACGCGTATAGAATTATCTAACGACATTTATATAATATATATATATATATATATATATATATATATATTATTTATTAAATGGTAATTATATATAAATTTTAGAGAAATTATAATATCGTACTTAAAAATATCCGATAAATTTTAACCGCTGCACATGTTTTATTACAAACGAGGCGCGCATAGACAGATATCTCGCACGATATATTCCTCTTAATTATTACAAGTTTTTTAATCTTGAAAGTTATATACAAATTTCGACACGGTCGGGCGTAAATCTTCGAACACCTTCGAAATAATACGTGAAATATTATTTCTAAAACGAATTTTTATACATATCGAAAGAATCGACACGTGCTTAAAAGTTTCGTTTAGGTACCCGGATGAAGAAAATGTCTTATCATCTCACATAATCATCATCACATATAATATTGTCGAAATTTTTTTGTATTACCTTCGATCGATAAAAAACTTATGTAATAATAAAAAAACGAAATAAAATTTCTCCATAAAAATACAGAAGACAGACACACACGACGACAACAACAACAACAACAACAACAGACGACGTTTCAATAATCTATATATTTTTCGTTTATTATAATAACGATTCTTTATATTAGAACGTTTTTAGTTAACAAGAAATTTTGTTAATGATCGTTCTGTCAATCGTTAATATATATATATATAATAATAAAAATATATTGTTACTACTATTGTGTCGTCATCGTCGTTCGTCGTCGTCGTCGTCGTCGACTCCTTCTACTAATCTATGATAAAAATTTTTCGTTATTTTTACTGTAAATTTATATATGTAGATATATATTTTATAGACGTATGAAATATATTTATCTTTTTTTTTTTTAAATATTATTCGAAACTTGTTCGAATTTTATAAAAAAAAAAAAAAAAAATTTCAATATATATACATCATATATTTATATCATATATAAATTTTCTTTTGAAGAGTTCGATTATTTTGTAGAAAAGAAAAATTTCTTTCACAATTATATATAATATAAT
>NW_026614281.1:77500-87500 GCF_026230105.1 Diorhabda sublineata
TTTTTATAGACGATCGCATATGAATCGCTCGCGGTAAAACGCTAGCTAAATTCGCGATCTCGCAATATATAATTTAATTTGTGGATATATTGATATAATATCTAAAAAGGGAACCGCTAGCAATATACGATAATATATTGGAGGAGAACGGGGACCCTTTCAGAAAACTATATAATCCACTATAATGTGGAATGACCGATACAACGTCTTTACGTAAATTATAACGAGTTCATTAAAATTTAACGAGACGTCAACTTCGATACACCACACATATATGTGCGCTGTACAACGGTACGCTTTCTACATTAACATTAATAAAGATGTATAGTGAAAATATATAAAAGATGTATTATGAATATTAAAAAGAAGTATTATGAAACTTCATACCGTCCGAGACGTAAAAGTGTTATGGAAAATATTAACAATAACGGAAAAAAAGTATTATGAAATTAGATTGCCGCTCGATGTACGAACGTACGAGATGTATTATATAAAAGTTGTATGAAAATAGTGATAATAATGAAAAACAAGTAGTATGAAATTATATTCCGCTCGACTTAGGAACTTGTCGAAAAAGATGAATTGTGAAAGTTGAATGGAGTTGTTTTTTATGTAGGAGCCGTTCGAGGTATATAATATAAAAGTGCTATGAAAATATTAACAATAACGGAAAAAAGTATTATGAAATTAGATCGCCGCTCGATGTATGAACGTCCGAGATGTATTATATAAAAGTTGTATTAAATTAGTGATAATAATGAAAAACAAGTAGTATGAAATTATATTCCGCTCGATATAAGAACTTGTCGAAAAAGATGAATTGCGAAAATTGAATGGAGATGTTTTGTATGTAGGAGCCGTTCGAGGTATATTATATAAAAGTGTTATGGAAAATATTAACAATAACGGAAAAAATGTATTATGAAATTAGATCACCGCTCGATGAACGAACGTACGAGATGTATTATATAAAAGTTGTATGAAAATAGTAATAATTATGAAAAACAAGTATTATGAAATGAGATTTTCCCTAAATATATGAACTTGTCGAAAAAGATGAATTGTGAAAGTTGAATGGAGATGTTTTGTATGTAGGAACCGTTCGAGGTATATTATATAAAAGTGTTATGGAAAATATTGACAATAACGGAAAAAATGTATTATGAAATTAGATCGCCGCTCGATGAACGAACGTACGAGATGTATTATATAAAAGTTGTATGAAAATAGTAATAATTATGAAAAACAAGTATTATGAAATGAGATTTTCCCTAAATATATGAACTTGTCGAAAAAGATGAATTGTGAAAGTTGAATGGAGATGTTTTGTATGTAGGAACCGTTCGAGGTATATTATATAAAAGTGTTATGGAAAATATTAACAATAACGGAAAAAATGTATTATGAAATTAGATCGCCGCTCGATGAACGAACGTACGAGATGTATTATATAAAAGTTGTATGAAAATAGTAATAATTATGAAAAACAAGTATTATGAAATTAGATTTTCCCTAAATATATGAACTTGTCGAAAAAGATGAATTGTAAAAGTTGAATGGAGATGTTTTGTATGTAGGAACCGTTCGAGGTATATTATATAAAAGTGTTATGGAAAATATTGACAATAACGGAAAAAATGTATTATGAAATTAGATCGCCGCTCGATGAACGAACGTACGAGATGTATTATATAAAAGTTGTATGAAAATAGTAATAATTATGAAAAACAAGTATTATGAAATGAGATTTTCCCTAAATATATGAACTTGTCGAAAAAGATGAATTGTGAAAGTTGAATGGAGATGTTTTGTATGTAGGAGCCGTTCGAGGTATATTATATAAAAGTGCTATGAAAATATTAACAATAACGGAAAAAAGTATTATGAAATTAGATCGTCGCTCGATGTATGAACGTCCGAGATGTATTATATAAAAGTTGTATTAAATTAGTGATAATAATGAAAAACAAGTAGTATGAAATTATATTCCGCTCGACTTAGGAACTTGTCGAAAAAGATGAATTGTGAAAGTTGAATGGAGTTGTTTTTTATGTAGGAGCCGTTCGAGGTATATAATATAAAAGTGCTATGAAAATATTAACAATAACGGAAAAAAGTATTATGAAATTAGATCGCCGCTCGATGTATGAACGTCCGAGATGTATTATATAAAAGTTGTATTAAATTAGTGATAATAATGAAAAACAAGTAGTATGAAATTATATTCCGCTCGATATAAGAACTTGTCGAAAAAGATGAATTGCGAAAATTGAATGGAGATGTTTTGTATGTAGGAGCCGTTCGAGGTATATTATATAAAAGTGTTATGGAAAATATTAACAATAACGGAAAAAATGTATTATGAAATTAGATCACCGCTCGATGAACGAACGTACGAGATGTATTATATAAAAGTTGTATGAAAATAGTAATAATTATGAAAAACAAGTATTATGAAATGAGATTTTCCCTAAATATATGAACTTGTCGAAAAAGATGAATTGTGAAAGTTGAATGGAGATGTTTTGTATGTAGGAACCGTTCGAGGTATATTATATAAAAGTGTTATGGAAAATATTGACAATAACGGAAAAAATGTATTATGAAATTAGATCGCCGCTCGATGAACGAACGTACGAGATGTATTATATAAAAGTTGTATGAAAATAGTAATAATTATGAAAAACAAGTATTATGAAATGAGATTTTCCCTAAATATATGAACTTGTCGAAAAAGATGAATTGTGAAAGTTGAATGGAGATGTTTTGTATGTAGGAACCGTTCGAGGTATATTATATAAAAGTGTTATGGAAAATATTAACAATAACGGAAAAAATGTATTATGAAATTAGATCGCCGCTCGATGAACGAACGTACGAGATGTATTATATAAAAGTTGTATGAAAATAGTAATAATTATGAAAAACAAGTATTATGAAATTAGATTTTCCCTAAATATATGAACTTGTCGAAAAAGATGAATTGTAAAAGTTGAATGGAGATGTTTTGTATGTAGGAACCGTTCGAGGTATATTATATAAAAGTGTTATGGAAAATATTGACAATAACGGAAAAAATGTATTATGAAATTAGATCGCCGCTCGATGAACGAACGTACGAGATGTATTATATAAAAGTTGTATGAAAATAGTAATAATTATGAAAAACAAGTATTATGAAATGAGATTTTCCCTAAATATATGAACTTGTCGAAAAAGATGAATTGTGAAAGTTGAATGGAGATGTTTTGTATGTAGGAGCCGTTCGAGGTATATTATATAAAAGTGCTATGAAAATATTAACAATAACGGAAAAAAGTATTATGAAATTAGATCGTCGCTCGATGTATGAACGTCCGAGATGTATTATATAAAAGTTGTATTAAATTAGTGATAATAATGAAAAACAAGTAGTATGAAATTATATTCCGCTCGACTTAGGAACTTGTCGAAAAAGATGAATTGTGAAAGTTGAATGGAGTTGTTTTTTATGTAGGAGCCGTTCGAGGTATATAATATAAAAGTGCTATGAAAATATTAACAATAACGGAAAAAAGTATTATGAAATTAGATCGCCGCTCGATGTATGAACGTCCGAGATGTATTATATAAAAGTTGTATTAAATTAGTGATAATAATGAAAAACAAGTAGTATGAAATTATATTCCGCTCGATATAAGAACTTGTCGAAAAAGATGAATTGCGAAAATTGAATGGAGATGTTTTGTATGTAGGAGCCGTTCGAGGTATATTATATAAAAGTGTTATGAAAAGTATTAACAATAACGGAAAACAGTATTATGAAATTAGATGACCGCTCGATGTATGAACGTCCGAGGTGCATTATATAAAAGTTGTATAAAATTAGTGATAATAATAAAAAACAATTATTGTGAAATTTTATTCCGCTCGACTTAGGAACTTGTCGAAAAAGATGAATTGCGAAAATTGAAAGTTTGGCGCCTGGCCGGCAGAGGGCGCTAGTGTCTATAAAACCGTGTTAAGTTTGTCTTCTGGCCGGCAGGTGGCGCTAGTGTCTATAAAACCGTGTTAAGTGTGGCTTCTGGCCGGCAGGTGGCGCTAGTGTCTATAAAACCGTGTTTAGTTTGTCTTCTGGCCGGCAGAGGGCGCTAGTGTCTATAAAACCGTGTTAAGTGTGGCTTCTGGCCGGCAGGTGGCGCTAGTGTCTGTGAATTCGTGCAAGTTTGGCGCCTGGCCGGCAGAGGGCGCTAGTGTCTATAAAACCGTGTTAAGTGTGGCTTCTGGCCGGCAGGTGGCGCTAGTGTCTGTAAATTCGTGTCAAGTTTGGCGCCTGGCCGGCAGAGGGCGCTAGTGTCTATAAAACCGTGTTTAGTTTGTCTTCTGGCCGGCAGAGGGCGCTAGTGTCTATAAAACCGTGTTAAGTGTGGCTTCTGGCCGGCAGGTGGCGCTAGTGTCTGTGAATTCGTGCAAGTTTGGCGCCTGGCCGGCAGAGGGCGCTAGTGTCTATAAAACCGTGTTTAGTTTGTCTTCTGGCCGGCAGAGGGCGCTAGTGTCTGTAAATTCGTGTCAAGTTTGGCGTCTGGCTGGCAGAGGGCGCTAGTGTCTATAAAACCGTGTTTAGTTTGTCTTCTGGCCGGCAGGTGGCGCTAGTGTGTATAAAACCGTGTTAAGCGTGGCTTCAGGCCGGCAGAGGGCGCTAGTGTCTATAAAACCGTGTTTAGTTTGTCTTCTTGCCGGCAGGTGGCGCTAGTGTCTATAAAACCGTGTTTAGTTTTTCTTCTGGCCGGTAGGATATAAGAACTTGTCGAGGTGTAACATATAAAAGTTGTATGAAATAGTAATAACATCGAAAAAAAAAAACCGTGTCAAGTTTGGCGCCTGGCCGGCAGAGGGCGCTAGTGTCTATAAAACCGTGTTAAGTGTGGCTTCTGGCCGGCAGGTGGCGCTAGTGTCTGTAAATTCGTGTCAAGTTTGGCGTCTGGCCGGTAGAGGGCACTAGTGTCTATAAAACCGTGTTAAGTGTGGCTTCTGGCCGGCAGAGGGCGCTAGTGTCTGTAAATTCGTGTCAAGTTTGGCGCCTGGCCGGCAGAGGGCGCTAGTGTCTATAAAACCGTGTTAAGTGTGGCTTCTGGCCGGCAGGTGGCGCTAGTGTCTGTAAATTCGTGTCAAGTTTGGCGCCTGGCCGGCAGAGGGCGCTAGTGTCTATAAAACCGTGTTTAGTTTGTCTTCTGGCCGGCAGAGGGCGCTAGTGTCTATAAAACCGTGTTAAGTGTGGCTTCTGGCCGGCAGGTGGCGCTAGTGTCTGTGAATTCGTGCAAGTTTGGCGCCTGGCCGGCAGAGGGCGCTAGTGTCTATAAAACCGTGTTAAGTGTGGCTTCTGGCCGGCAGGTGGCGCTAGTGTCTGTAAATTCGTGTCAAGTTTGGCGTCTGGCCGGCAGAGGGCGCTAGTGTCTATAAAACCGTGTTTAGTTTGTCTTCTGGCCGGCAGAGGGCGCTAGTGTCTGTAAATTCGTGTCAAGTTTGGCGTCTGGCTGGCAGAGGGCGCTAGTGTCTATAAAACCGTGTTTAGTTTGTCTTCTGGCCGGCAGGTGGCGCTAGTGTGTATAAAACCGTGTTAAGCGTGGCTTCAGGCCGGCAGAGGGCGCTAGTGTCTATAAAACCGTGTTTAGTTTGTCTTCTTGCCGGCAGGTGGCGCTAGTGTCTATAAAACCGTGTTTAGTTTTTCTTCTGGCCGGTAGGATATAAGAACTTGTCGAGGTGTAACATATAAAAGTTGTATGAAATAGTAATAACATCGAAAAAAAAAAACCGTGTCAAGTTTGGCGCCTGGCCGGCAGAGGGCGCTAGTGTCTATAAAACCGTGTTAAGTGTGGCTTCTGGCCGGCAGGTGGCGCTAGTGTCTGTAAATTCGTGTCAAGTTTGGCGTCTGGCCGGTAGAGGGCACTAGTGTCTATAAAACCGTGTTAAGTGTGGCTTCTGGCCGGCAGAGGGCGCTAGTGTCTGTAAATTCGTGTCAAGTTTGGCGTCTGGCCGGCAGAGGGCGCTAGTGTCTATAAAACCGTGTTAAGTGTGGCTTCTGGCCGGCAGGTGGCGCTAGTGTCTGTAAATTCGTGTCAAGTTTGGCGCCTGGCCGGCAGAGGGCGCTAGTGTCTATAAAACCGTGTTTAGTTTGTCTTCTGGCCGGCAGAGGGCGCTAGTGTCTATAAAACCGTGTTAAGTGTGGCTTCTGGCCGGCAGGTGGCGCTAGTGTCTGTGAATTCGTGCAAGTTTGGCGCCTGGCCGGCAGAGGGCGCTAGTGTCTATAAAACCGTGTTAAGTGTGGCTTCTGGCCGGCAGGTGGCGCTAGTGTCTGTAAATTCGTGTCAAGTTTGGCGTCTGGCCGGCAGAGGGCGCTAGTGTCTATAAAACCGTGTTTAGTTTGTCTTCTGGCCGGCAGAGGGCGCTAGTGTCTGTAAATTCGTGTCAAGTTTGGCGTCTGGCTGGCAGAGGGCGCTAGTGTCTATAAAACCGTGTTTAGTTTGTCTTCTGGCCGGCAGGTGGCGCTAGTGTGTATAAAACCGTGTTAAGCGTGGCTTCAGGCCGGCAGAGGGCGCTAGTGTCTATAAAACCGTGTTTAGTTTGTCTTCTTGCCGGCAGGTGGCGCTAGTGTCTATAAAACCGTGTTTAGTTTTTCTTCTGGCCGGTAGGATATAAGAACTTGTCGAGGTGTAACATATAAAAGTTGTATGAAATAGTAATAACATCGAAAAAAAAAAACCGTGTCAAGTTTGGCGCCTGGCCGGCAGAGGGCGCTAGTGTCTATAAAACCGTGTTAAGTGTGGCTTCTGGCCGGCAGGTGGCGCTAGTGTCTATAAAACCGTGTTTAGTTTGTCTTCTGGCCGGCAGAGGGCGCTAGTGTCTATAAAACCGTGTTAAGTGTGGCTTCTGGCCGGCAGGTGGCGCTAGTGTCTGTGAATTCGTGCAAGTTTGGCGCCTGGCCGGCAGAGGGCGCTAGTGTCTATAAAACCGTGTTAAGTGTGGCTTCTGGCCGGCAGGTGGCGCTAGTGTCTGTAAATTCGTGTCAAGTTTGGCGTCTGGCCGGCAGAGGGCGCTAGTATCTATAAAACCGTGTTTAGTTTGTCTTCTGGCCGGCAGAGGGCGCTAGTGTCTGTAAATTCGTGTCAAGTTTGGCGTCTGGCTGGCAGAGGGCGCTAGTGTCTATAAAACCGTGTTTAGTTTGTCTTCTGGCCGGCAGGTGGCGCTAGTGTGTATAAAACCGTGTTAAGCGTGGCTTCAGGCCGGCAGAGGGCGCTAGTGTCTATAAAACCGTGTTTAGTTTGTCTTCTTGCCGGCAGGTGGCGCTAGTGTCTATAAAACCGTGTTTAGTTTTTCTTCTGGCCGGTAGGATATAAGAACTTGTCGAGGTGTAACATATAAAAGTTGTATGAAATAGTAATAACATCGAAAAAAAAAAACCGTGTCAAGTTTGGCGCCTGGCCGGCAGAGGGCGCTAGTGTCTATAAAACCGTGTTAAGTGTGGCTTCTGGCCGGCAGGTGGCGCTAGTGTCTGTAAATTCGTGTCAAGTTTGGCGTCTGGCCGGTAGAGGGCACTAGTGTCTATAAAACCGTGTTAAGTGTGGCTTCTGGCCGGCAGAGGGCGCTAGTGTCTGTAAATTCGTGTCAAGTTTGGCGCCTGGCCGGCAGAGGGCGCTAGTGTCTATAAAACCGTGTTTAGTTTGTCTTCTGGCCGGCAGGTGGCGCTAGTGTCTGTAAATTCGTGTTAAGTGTGGCTTCTGGCCGGCAGGTGGCGCTAGTGTCTGTGAATTCGTGCAAGTTTCGCGCCTGGCCGGCAGAGGGCGCTAGTGTCTATAAAACCGTGTTAAGTGTGGCTTCTGGCCGGCAGGTGGCGCTAGTGTCTGTAAATTCGTGTCAAGTTTGGCGTCTGGCCGGTAGAGGGCACTAGTGTCTATAAAACCGTGTTAAGTGTGGCTTCTGGCCGGCAGGTGGCGCTAGTGTCTGTGAATTCGTGCAAGTTTGGCGCCTGGCCGGCAGAGGGCGCTAGTGTCTATAAAACCGTGTTAAGTGTGGCTTCTGGCCGGCAGGTGGCGCTAGTGTCTGTAAATTCGTGTCAAGTTTGGCGTCTGGCCGGCAGAGGGCGCTAGTGTCTATAAAACCGTGTTTAGTTTGTCTTCTGGCCGGCAGAGGGCGCTAGTGTCTGTAAATTCGTGTCAAGTTTGGCGTCTGGCTGGCAGAGGGCGCTAGTGTCTATAAAACCGTGTTTAGTTTGTCTTCTGGCCGGCAGGTGGCGCTAGTGTGTATAAAACCGTGTTAAGCGTGGCTTCAGGCCGGCAGAGGGCGCTAGTGTCTATAAAACCGTGTTTAGTTTGTCTTCTTGCCGGCAGGTGGCGCTAGTGTCTATAAAACCGTGTTTAGTTTTTCTTCTGGCCGGTAGGATATAAGAACTTGTCGAGGTGTAACATATAAAAGTTGTATGAAATAGTAATAACATCGAAAAAAAAAAACCGTGTCAAGTTTGGCGCCTGGCCGGCAGAGGGCGCTAGTGTCTATAAAACCGTGTTAAGTGTGGCTTCTGGCCGGCAGGTGGCGCTAGTGTCTATAAAACCGTGTTTAGTTTGTCTTCTGGCCGGCAGAGGGCGCTAGTGTCTATAAAACCGTGTTAAGTGTGGCTTCTGGCCGGCAGGTGGCGCTAGTGTCTGTGAATTCGTGCAAGTTTGGCGCCTGGCCGGCAGAGGGCGCTAGTGTCTATAAAACCGTGTTAAGTGTGGCTTCTGGCCGGCAGGTGGCGCTAGTGTCTGTAAATTCGTGTCAAGTTTGGCGCCTGGCCGGCAGAGGGCGCTAGTGTCTATAAAACCGTGTTTAGTTTGTCTTCTGGCCGGCAGAGGGCGCTAGTGTCTATAAAACCGTGTTAAGTGTGGCTTCTGGCCGGCAGGTGGCGCTAGTGTCTGTGAATTCGTGCAAGTTTGGCGCCTGGCCGGCAGAGGGCGCTAGTGTCTATAAAACCGTGTTTAGTTTGTCTTCTGGCCGGCAGAGGGCGCTAGTGTCTGTAA
Organism: Diorhabda sublineata; assembly: GCF_026230105.1. Taxonomy (NCBI): domain Eukaryota; kingdom Metazoa; phylum Arthropoda; class Insecta; order Coleoptera; family Chrysomelidae; genus Diorhabda; species Diorhabda sublineata. Next base: position 86,530 of record NW_026614281.1, read on the forward strand.
ATTCGTGTCAAGTTTGGCGTCTGGCTGGCAGAGGGCGCTAGTGTCTATAAAACCGTGTTTAGTTTGTCTTCTGGCCGGCAGGTGGCGCTAGTGTGTATAAAACCGTGTTAAGCGTGGCTTCAGGCCGGCAGAGGGCGCTAGTGTCTATAAAACCGTGTTTAGTTTGTCTTCTTGCCGGCAGGTGGCGCTAGTGTCTATAAAACCGTGTTTAGTTTTTCTTCTGGCCGGTAGGATATAAGAACTTGTCGAGGTGTAACATATAAAAGTTGTATGAAATAGTAATAACATCGAAAAAAAAAAACCGTGTCAAGTTTGGCGCCTGGCCGGCAGAGGGCGCTAGTGTCTATAAAACCGTGTTAAGTGTGGCTTCTGGCCGGCAGGTGGCGCTAGTGTCTGTAAATTCGTGTCAAGTTTGGCGTCTGGCCGGTAGAGGGCACTAGTGTCTATAAAACCGTGTTAAGTGTGGCTTCTGGCCGGCAGAGGGCGCTAGTGTCTGTAAATTCGTGTCAAGTTTGGCGCCTGGCCGGCAGAGGGCGCTAGTGTCTATAAAACCGTGTTAAGTGTGGCTTCTGGCCGGCAGGTGGCGCTAGTGTCTGTAAATTCGTGTCAAGTTTGGCGTCTGGCCGGTAGAGGGCACTAGTGTCTATAAAACCGTGTTAAGTGTGGCTTCTGGCCGGCAGAGGGCGCTAGTGTCTGTAAATTCGTGTCAAGTTTGGCGCCTGGCCGGCAGAGGGCGCTAGTGTCTATAAAACCGTGTTTAGTTTGTCTTCTGGCCGGCAGGTGGCGCTAGTGTCTGTAAATTCGTGTTAAGTGTGGCTTCTGGCCGGCAGGTGGCGCTAGTGTCTGTGAATTCGTGCAAGTTTCGCGCCTGGCCGGCAGAGGGCGCTAGTGTCTATAAAACCGTGTTAAGTGTGGCTTCTGGCCGGCAGGTGGCGCTAGTGTCTGTAAATTCGTGTCAAGTTTGGCGTCTG
>NW_026614281.1:95000-107500 GCF_026230105.1 Diorhabda sublineata
TTCGAAACTTTATTATTTCTCTCGGACACGACGACCGCGTTATCATTTTAAATATATATAATATATACACTTATTTATCGACTATATATACGTAAATATAACTCTACCAAACAAATTTTATGTATTTCATATAAAAATACACACGATCAATTTATGGTAGTAATAGCGTCGTTGTGTTCAAAAATTGCGCAAATTTTTTCTATAAAAAATTTACGCTGCTTTTCGCATTTTAGGATGCCGCACAAAAAAAAAATACGCACAAGTTTATAGTATGTGCGTGTGTTTTCTTTTAGTGTGCGTTATTGTGTCTCACACATCCAACACGCTTAGTCATTTATTTTTCTATAATAAATTGAAAAATTTTAAATTCTAAGCAGTCTTTTAAATTGATACGACCCTCAGTCAGGAGTGGTCCGGGAACGAGTATCCGAGGACCGCAATGTGCGTTCGAAATGTCGATGTTCATGTGTCCTGCAGTTCACAAGTTGACGCGCAATTAGCTGCGTTCTTCATCGACCCACGAGCCAAGTGATTCACCGTTCAGGGTAATCATTTTATTATGTCGTTTTCTCATATTCTATTCGTCGTATTTTTAATATTTGATTATTAAATTAATAATAATATTATAATATTTTATACGCGTATAGAATTATCTAACGACATTTATATAATATATATATATATATATATATATATATTATTTATTAAATGGTAATTATATATAAATTTTAGAGAAATTATAATATCGTACTTAAAAATATCCGATAAATTTTAACCGCTGCACATGTTTTATTACAAACGAGGCGCGCATAGACAGATATCTCGCACGATATATTCCTCTTAATTATTACAAGTTTTTTAATCTTGAAAGTTTTATACAAATTTCGACACGGTCGGGCGTAAATCTTCGAACACCTTCGAAATAATACGTGAAATATTATTTCTAAAACGAATTTTTATACATATCGAAAGAATCGACACGTGCTTAAAAGTTTCGTTTAGGTACCCGGATGAAGAAAATGTCTTATCATCTCACATAATCATCATCACATATAATATTGTCGAAATTTTTTTGTATTACCTTCGATCGATAAAAAACTTATGTAATAATAAAAAAACGAAATAAAATTTCTCCATAAAAATACAGAAGACAGACACACACGACGACAACAACAACAACAACAACAACAGACGACGTTTCAATAATCTATATATTTTTCGTTTATTATAATAACGATTCTTTATATTAGAACGTTTTTAGTTAACAAGAAATTTTGTTAATGATCGTTCTGTCAATCGTTAATATATATATATATAATAATAAAAATATATTGTTACTACTATTGTGTCGTCATCGTCGTTCGTCGTCGTCGTCGTCGTCGACTCCTTCTACTAATCTATGATAAAAATTTTTCGTTATTTTTACTGTAAATTTATATATGTAGATATATATTTTATAGACGTATGAAATATATTTATCTTTTTTTTTTTTAAATATTATTCGAAACTTGTTCGAATTTTATAAAAAAAAAAAAAAATTTCAATATATATACATCATATATTTATATCATATATAAATTTTCTTTTGAAGAGTTCGATTATTTTGTAGAAAAGAAAAATTTCTTTCACAATTATATATAATATAATAATACAGACTTGATTTCGTTTTTTTATTTTTTGTTTAAAAACGAACAAATACTCTGTAATGATCCTTCCGCAGGTTCACCTACGGAAACCTTGTTACGACTTTTACTTCCTCTAAATGATCAAGTTTGGTCATCTTTCCGAAGCATCGGCGACGCCGAAACGCCACCGCGCTCAGTCCGAAGACCTCACTAAATCATTCAATCGGTAGTAGCGACGGGCGGTGTGTACAAAGGGCAGGGACGTAATCAACGCGAGCTTATGACTCGCGCTTACTGGGAATTCCTCGTTCATGGGGAACAATTGCAAGCCCCAATCCCTAGCACGAAGGAGGTTCAGCGGGTTACCCGGGCCGCTCGGCCAGGGAGGACACGCTGATTCCTTCAGTGTAGCGCGCGTGCGGCCCAGAACATCTAAGGGCATCACAGACCTGTTATTGCTCAATCTCGTGCGGCTAGAAGCCGCCTGTCCCTCTAAGAAGAATTATTTGTACGCCGACAGTAAAAACCGCGAACGGCAAGAGCCGAAACTCAATACCGACGGGCCTTTGGGATGTCGAAATACGCCTAGTTAGCAGGCTAGAGTCTCGTTCGTTATCGGAATTAACCAGACAAATCGCTCCACCAACTAAGAACGGCCATGCACCACCACCCACCGAATCAAGAAAGAGCTATTTCATACAACTTTTATATGTTACACCTCGACAAGTTCTTATATCCTACCGGCCAGAAGAAAAACTAAACACGGTTTTATAGACACTAGCGCCACCTGCCGGCAAGAAGACAAACTAAACACGGTTTTATAGACACTAGCGCCCTCTGCCGGCCTGAAGCCACGCTTAACACGGTTTTATACACACTAGCGCCACCTGCCGGCCAGAAGACAAACTAAACACGGTTTTATAGACACTAGCGCCCTCTGCCAGCCAGACGCCAAACTTGACACGAATTTACAGACACTAGCGCCCTCTGCCGGCCAGAAGACAAACTAAACACGGTTTTATAGACACTAGCGCCCTCTGCCGGCCAGACGCCAAACTTGACACGAATTTACAGACACTAGCGCCACCTGCCGGCCAGAAGCCACACTTAACACGGTTTTATAGACACTAGCGCCCTCTGCCGGCCAGGCGCGAAACTTGCACGAATTCACAGACACTAGCGCCACCTGCCGGCCAGAAGCCACACTTAACACGAATTTACAGACACTAGCGCCACCTGCCGGCCAGAAGACAAACTAAACACGGTTTTATAGACACTAGCGCCCTCTGCCGGCCAGGCGCCAAACTTGACACGAATTTACAGACACTAGCGCCCTCTGCCGGCCAGAAGCCACACTTAACACGGTTTTATAGACACTAGTGCCCTCTACCGGCCAGACGCCAAACTTGACACGAATTTACAGACACTAGCGCCACCTGCCGGCCAGAAGCCACACTTAACACGGTTTTATAGACACTAGCGCCCTCTGCCGGCCAGGCGCCAAACTTGACACGGTTTTTTTTTTTCGATGTTATTACTATTTCATACAACTTTTATATGTTACACCTCGACAAGTTCTTATATCCTACCGGCCAGAAGAAAAACTAAACACGGTTTTATAGACACTAGCGCCACCTGCCGGCAAGAAGACAAACTAAACACGGTTTTATAGACACTAGCGCCCTCTGCCGGCCTGAAGCCACGCTTAACACGGTTTTATACACACTAGCGCCACCTGCCGGCCAGAAGACAAACTAAACACGGTTTTATAGACACTAGCGCCCTCTGCCAGCCAGACGCCAAACTTGACACGAATTTACAGACACTAGCGCCCTCTGCCGGCCAGAAGACAAACTAAACACGGTTTTATAGATACTAGCGCCCTCTGCCGGCCAGACGCCAAACTTGACACGAATTTACAGACACTAGCGCCACCTGCTGGCCAGAAGCCACACTTAACACGGTTTTATAGACACTAGCGCCCTCTGCCGGCCAGGCGCCAAACTTGCACGAATTCACAGACACTAGCGCCACCTGCCGGCCAGAAGCCACACTTAACACGGTTTTATAGACACTAGCGCCCTCTGCCGGCCAGAAGACAAACTAAACACGGTTTTATAGACACTAGCGCCACCTGCCGGCCAGAAGCCACACTTAACACGGTTTTATAGACACTAGCGCCCTCTGCCGGCCAGGCGCCAAACTTGACACGGTTTTTTTTTTCGATGTTATTACTATTTCATACAACTTTTATATGTTACACCTCGACAAGTTCTTATATCCTACCGGCCAGAAGAAAAACTAAACACGGTTTTATAGACACTAGCGCCACCTGCCGGCAAGAAGACAAACTAAACACGGTTTTATAGACACTAGCGCCCTCTGCCGGCCTGAAGCCACGCTTAACACGGTTTTATACACACTAGCGCCACCTGCCGGCCAGAAGACAAACTAAACACGGTTTTATAGACACTAGCGCCCTCTGCCAGCCAGACGCCAAACTTGACACGAATTTACAGACACTAGCGCCCTCTGCCGGCCAGAAGACAAACTAAACACGGTTTTATAGACACTAGCGCCCTCTGCCGGCCAGGCGCCAAACTTGACACGAATTTACAGACACTAGCGCCACCTGCCGGCCAGAAGCCACACTTAACACGGTTTTATAGACACTAGCGCCCTCTGCCGGCCAGGCGCCAAACTTGCACGAATTCACAGACACTAGCGCCACCTGCCGGCCAGAAGCCACACTTAACACGGTTTTATAGACACTAGCGCCCTCTGCCGGCCAGAAGACAAACTAAACACGGTTTTATAGACACTAGCGCCACCTGCCGGCCAGAAGCCACACTTAACACGGTTTTATAGACACTAGTGCCCTCTACCGGCCAGACGCCAAACTTGACACGAATTTACAGACACTAGCGCCACCTGCCGGCCAGAAGCCACACTTAACACGGTTTTATAGACACTAGCGCCCTCTGCCGGCCAGGCGCCAAACTTGACACGGTTTTATAGACACTAGCGCCACCTGCCGGCCAGAAGACAAACTTAACACGGTTTTATAGACACTAGCGCCCTCTGCCGGCCAGGCGCCAAACTTTCAATTTTCGCAATTCATCTTTTTCGACAAGTTCCTAAGTCGAGCGGAATAAAATTTCACAATAATTGTTTTTTATTATTATCACTAATTTTATACAACTTTTATATAATGCACCTCGGACGTTCATACATCGAGCGGTCATCTAATTTCATAATACTGTTTTCCGTTATTGTTAATACTTTTCATAACACTTTTATATAATATACCTCGAACGGCTCCTACATACAAAACATCTCCATTCAATTTTCGCAATTCATCTTTTTCGACAAGTTCTTATATCGAGCGGAATATAATTTCATACTACTTGTTTTTCATTATTATCACTAATTTAATACAACTTTTATATAATACATCTCGGACGTTCATACATCGAGCGGCGATCTAATTTCATAATACTTTTTTCCGTTATTGTTAATATTTTCATAGCACTTTTATATTATATACCTCGAACGGCTCCTACATAAAAAACAACTCCATTCAACTTTCACAATTCATCTTTTTCGACAAGTTCCTAAGTCGAGCGGAATATAATTTCATACTACTTGTTTTTCATTATTATCACTAATTTAATACAACTTTTATATAATACATCTCGGACGTTCATACATCGAGCGGCGATCTAATTTCATAATACTTTTTTCCGTTATTGTTAATATTTTCATAGCACTTTTATATAATATACCTCGAACGGCTCCTACATACAAAACATCTCCATTCAACTTTCACAATTCATCTTTTTCGACAAGTTCATATATTTAGGGAAAATCTCATTTCATAATACTTGTTTTTCATAATTATTACTATTTTCATACAACTTTTATATAATACATCTCGTACGTTCGTTCATCGAGCGGCGATCTAATTTCATAATACATTTTTTCCGTTATTGTCAATATTTTCCATAACACTTTTATATAATATACCTCGAACGGTTCCTACATACAAAACATCTCCATTCAACTTTTACAATTCATCTTTTTCGACAAGTTCATATATTTAGGGAAAATCTCATTTCATAATACTTGTTTTTCATAATTATTACTATTTTCATACAACTTTTATATAATACATCTCGTACGTTCGTTCATCGAGCGGCGATCTAATTTCATAATACATTTTTTCCGTTATTGTTAATATTTTCCATAACACTTTTATATAATATACCTCGAACGGTTCCTACATACAAAACATCTCCATTCAACTTTCACAATTCATCTTTTTCGACAAGTTCATATATTTAGGGAAAATCTCATTTCATAATACTTGTTTTTCATAATTATTACTATTTTCATACAACTTTTATATAATACATCTCGTACGTTCGTTCATCGAGCGGCGATCTAATTTCATAATACATTTTTTCCGTTATTGTTAATATTTTCCATAACACTTTTATATAATATACCTCGAACGGCTCCTACATACAAAACATCTCCATTCAATTTTCGCAATTCATCTTTTTCGACAAGTTCTTATATCGAGCGGAATATAATTTCATACTACTTGTTTTTCATTATTATCACTAATTTAATACAACTTTTATATAATACATCTCGGACGTTCATACATCGAGCGGCGATCTAATTTCATAATACTTTTTTCCGTTATTGTTAATATTTTCATAGCACTTTTATATTATATACCTCGAACGGCTCCTACATAAAAAACAACTCCATTCAACTTTCACAATTCATCTTTTTCGACAAGTTCCTAAGTCGAGCGGAATATAATTTCGTTATACTTCATTTTTCATTATTATCACTATTTTCATACAACTTTTATATAATACATCTCGTACGTTCGTACATCGAGCGGCAATCTAATTTCATAATACTTTTTTTCCGTTATTGTTAATATTTTCCATAACACTTTTACGTCTCGGACGGTATGAAGTTTCATAATACTTCTTTTTAATATTCATAATACATCTTTTATATATTTTCACTATACATCTTTATTAATGTTAATGTAGAAAGCGTACCGTTGTACAGCGCACATATATGTGTGGTGTATCGAAGTTGACGTCTCGTTAAATTTTAATGAACTCGTTATAATTTACGTAAAGACGTTGTATCGGTCATTCCACATTATAGTGGATTATATAGTTTTCTGAAAGGGTCCCCGTTCTCCTCCAATATATTATCGTATATTGCTAGCGGTTCCCTTTTTAGATATTATATCAATATATCCACAAATTAAATTATATATTGCGAGATCGCGAATTTAGCTAGCGTTTTACCGCGAGCGATTCATATGCGATCGTCTATAAAAATATATATAATAATATAACATTTATATTATTACACAAAATTGCGATAACTCTCATTATTCCGAGCGAGAATAAAAATTTCGTTCATTATTATCTAATTGTAAACCATGTCGCTTACAATCTAGCGAAGGGTAGAGATAATGTCGAAATTCTATTCCGGTCGACGTAATTATATCTTATTTAAAATATCATTTCGATTAAATTTTAGATAAATTTATAGTCGATTCGGTGAAAATTTTATGAAATATAAGAAAAATATATTATAATATATAAAGCGTGGCGCCGAAAATTATATATTTTCAATAATAAGCGCAGCAAACACCACGCAAACGAAAAAGTAAATAACAATGTGTTTATTATATACGAGAATATAGATGAATATAAAATATTATGTGTATAAATATAAAATATATGTAATATGAAAAAACGTCATCATAATTCTCATCCTCACATTATGTGGTGGATATTGTTATTAAAACTTTTTCGATAATAGTTTTATTATATATAAAATACACAAATAGTAGTTCCCTGGTTGATCCTGCCAGTAGTCATATGCTTGTCTCAAAGATTAAGCCATGCATGTCTCAGTACAAGCCAAATTAAGGTGAAACCGCGAAAGGCTCATTAAATCAGTTATGGTTCCTTAGATCGTACCCACATTTACTTGGATAACTGTGGTAATTCTAGAGCTAATACATGCAAACAGAGTTCCGACCGGAGACGGAAGGAGCGCTTTTATTAGATCAAAACCAATCGGTGGCGGGCTTGCTCGTCATCGTACAATTTGGTGACTCTGAATAACTTTTCGCTGATCGCACGGTCTCGCACCGGCGACGCATCTTTCAAATGTCTGCCTTATCAACTGTCGATGGTAGGTTCTGCGCCTACCATGGTTGTAACGGGTAACGGGGAATCAGGGTTCGATTCCGGAGAGGGAGCCTGAGAAACGGCTACCACATCCAAGGAAGGCAGCAGGCGCGCAAATTACCCACTCCCGGCACGGGGAGGTAGTGACGAAAAATAACGATACGGGACTCATCCGAGGCCCCGTAATCGGAATGAGTACACTCTAAACCCTTTAACGAGGATCAATTGGAGGGCAAGTCTGGTGCCAGCAGCCGCGGTAATTCCAGCTCCAATAGCGTATATTAAAGTTGTTGCGGTTAAAAAGCTCGTAGTCGAATCTGTGTCCCACGCCGCTGGTTCATCGTACGCGGTGTCAACTGGCGTGTCGTGGGACGTCCTGCCGGTGGGCTTAGCTCGCAAGGGCGGCCCAACTCAATCCCGCCGCGGTGCTCTTGACTGAGTGTCGAGGTGGGCCGGCACGTTTACTTTGAACAAATTAGAGTGCTTAAAGCAGGCCAAAATTTTGCCTGAATACTGTGTGCATGGAATAATGGAATAGGACCTCGGTTCTATTTTGTTGGTTTTCGGAACCCCGAGGTAATGATTAATAGGAACGGATGGGGGCATTCGTATTGCGACGTTAGAGGTGAAATTCTTGGATCGTCGCAAGACGGACAGAAGCGAAAGCATTTGCCAAAAACGCTTTCATTGATCAAGAACGAAAGTTAGAGGTTCGAAGGCGATCAGATACCGCCCTAGTTCTAACCATAAACGATGCCAGCTAGCGATCCGCCGACGTTCCTCCGATGACTCGGCGGGCAGCTTCCGGGAAACCAAAGCTTTTGGGTTCCGGGGGAAGTATGGTTGCAAAGCTGAAACTTAAAGGAATTGACGGAAGGGCACCACCAGGAGTGGAGCCTGCGGCTTAATTTGACTCAACACGGGAAACCTCACCAGGCCCGGACACCGGAAGGATTGACAGATTGAGAGCTCTTTCTTGATTCGGTGGGTGGTGGTGCATGGCCGTTCTTAGTTGGTGGAGCGATTTGTCTGGTTAATTCCGATAACGAACGAGACTCTAGCCTGCTAACTAGGCGTATTTCGACATCCCAAAGGCCCGTCGGTATTGAGTTTCGGCTCTTGCCGTTCGCGGTTTTTACTGTCGGCGTACAAATAATTCTTCTTAGAGGGACAGGCGGCTTCTAGCCGCACGAGATTGAGCAATAACAGGTCTGTGATGCCCTTAGATGTTCTGGGCCGCACGCGCGCTACACTGAAGGAATCAGCGTGTCCTCCCTGGCCGAGCGGCCCGGGTAACCCGCTGAACCTCCTTCGTGCTAGGGATTGGGGCTTGCAATTGTTCCCCATGAACGAGGAATTCCCAGTAAGCGCGAGTCATAAGCTCGCGTTGATTACGTCCCTGCCCTTTGTACACACCGCCCGTCGCTACTACCGATTGAATGATTTAGTGAGGTCTTCGGACTGAGCGCGGTGGCGTTTCGGCGTCGCCGATGCTTCGGAAAGATGACCAAACTTGATCATTTAGAGGAAGTAAAAGTCGTAACAAGGTTTCCGTAGGTGAACCTGCGGAAGGATCATTACAGAGTATTTGTTCGTTTTTAAACAAAAAATAAAAAAACGAAATCAAGTCTGTATTATTATATTATATATAATTGTGAAAGAAATTTTTCTTTTCTACAAAATAATCGAACTCTTCAAAAGAAAATTTATATATGATATAAATATATGATGTATATATATTGAAATTTTTTTTTTTTTTTTTTATAAAATTCGAACAAGTTTCGAATAATATTTAAAAAAAAAAAAGATAAATATATTTCATACGTCTATAAAATATATATCTACATATATAAATTTACAGTAAAAATAACGAAAAATTTTTATCATAGATTAGTAGAAGGAGTCGACGACGACGACGACGACGAACGACGATGACGACACAATAGTAGTAACAATATATTTTTATTATTATATATATATATATTAACGATTGACAGAACGATCATTAACAAAATTTCTTGTTAACTAAAAACGTTCTAATATAAAGAATCGTTATTATAATAAACGAAAAATATATAGATTATTGAAACGTCGTCTGTTGTTGTTGTTGTTGTTGTTGTCGTCGTGTGTGTCTGTCTTCTGTATTTTTATGGAGAAATTTTATTTCGTTTTTTTATTATTACATAAGTTTTTTATCGATCGAAGGTAATACAAAAAAATTTCGACAATATTATATGTGATGATGATTATGTGAGATGATAAGACATTTTCTTCATCCGGGTACCTAAACGAAACTTTTAAGCACGTGTCGATTCTTTCGATATGTATAAAAATTCGTTTTAGAAATAATATTTCACGTATTATTTCGAAGGTGTTCGAAGATTTACGCCCGACCGTGTCGAAATTTGTATAAAACTTTCAAGATTAAAAAACTTGTAATAATTAAGAGGAATATATCGTGCGAGATATCTGTCTATGCGCGCCTCGTTTGTAATAAAACATGTGCAGCGGTTAAAATTTATCGGATATTTTTAAGTACGATATTATAATTTCTCTAAAATTTATATATAATTACCATTTAATAAATAATATATATATATATATATATATATATATTATATAAATGTCGTTAGATAATTCTATACGCGTATAAAATATTATAATATTATTATTAATTTAATAATCAAATATTAAAAATACGACGAATAGAATATGAGAAAACGACATAATAAAATGATTACCCTGAACGGTGAATCACTTGGCTCGTGGGTCGATGAAGAACGCAGCTAATTGCGCGTCAACTTGTGAACTGCAGGACACATGAACATCGACATTTCGAACGCACATTGCGGTCCTCGGATACTCGTTCCCGGACCACTCCTGACTGAGGGTCGTATCAATTTAAAAGACTGCTTAGAATTTAAAATTTTTCAATTTATTATAGAAAAATAAATGACTAAGCGTGTTGGATGTGTGAGACACAATAACGCACACTAAAAGAAAACACACGCACATACTATAAACTTGTGCGTATTTTTTTTTTGTGCGGCATCCTAAAATGCGAAAAGCAGCGTAAATTTTTTATAGAAAAAATTTGCGCAATTTTTGAACACAACGACGCTATTACTACCATAAATTGATCGTGTGTATTTTTATATGAAATACATAAAATTTGTTTGGTAGAGTTATATTTACGTATATATAGTCGATAAATAAGTGTATATATTATATATATTTAAAATGATAACGCGGTCGTCGTGTCCGAGAGAAATAATAAAGTTTCGAAGACTGGACGTCTGACCAGTGTTTTTTTTTATATCATTTATACTGTATCGACAAAATATATGAATATATATATATATATATATATATATATATATATATATATGTATAACTTGCTCTGCCGCCTCTATAAATAAAAACAAATAATGTTATATTTCATATAATGTGATTAAACACACGTTTTTTTTTGTGATATTTTAGCGAATTGTATTTAAATATTATAGATATATTATAATATATCGACCTCAGAGCAGGTGAGATTACCCGCTGAATTTAAGCATATTACTAAGCGGAGGAAAAGAAACTAACTAGGATTCCCTTAGTAGCTGCGAGCGAACAGGGAAAAGCCCAGCACCGAATCCCGTGGTCGATATCGGCCACCGGGAAATGTGGTGTTAGGGAGGATCCGTTTATCACGAGATCGTGCGGCGCGTCCAAGTCCTTCTTGAACGGGGCCACAGCCCATAGAGGGTGCCAGGCCCGTAGCGACCGTTGCCGATTGCGTGAGGATCTCTCCTGAGAGTCGGGTTGCTTGAGAGTGCAGCCCTAAGTGGGTGGTAAACTCCATCTAAGGCTAAATATGACCACGAGACCGATAGCGAACAAGTACCGTGAGGGAAAGTTGAAAAGCACTTTGAAGAGAGAGTTCAAGAGTACGTGAAACCGTTCAGGGGTAAACCTGAGAAACCCGAAAGGTCGAAAGAGGAAATTCATTCGCGTTTCGATAATTGAAGTTGAACGTTTGTATGACGGATATTGTTGTTGTTTCGGCAACACAATAAATCGCGTTTTACGTTTTTCTAATCGATATCGAACGCGTGCACTTTTCCTCTAGTAGGACGTCGTGATCCGTTGGGTGTCTGTTTAAGACTCGAGGTGGAGACCACTTGATTTTTTCATGCGGACCCTCGATATTCCGACAGACTCGCTCGACGGTACAAATATGGCGCGGGGCCGCTAAATTATAATTAGCGTTCGGCCCGTAGCAAGAGCGTTTCGTGTTTGACGGTAATCGGACATAATGCCGATTCTGTCCCGGAACGACTGTTGGTTACGGTGTTCTCGAACAGACCTCGTTTCGAAACGCCGATCAACGACGCTATCGATTTGGGTAATTTCAGGACCCGTCTTGAAACACGGACCAAGGAGTCTAGCATGTGCGCGAGTCATTGGGAAATAACTAAACCTAAAGGCGTAATGAAAGTAAAGGTTTACCTCGCGTAGACCAAGGGAGGATAAGCGATTTGCTTTTTTAATAAATTGGATCGCTTCGCACTCCCGGGGCGTCTCGTTCTCATTACGAGAAGAGGCGCACCAAGAGCGTACACGCTGGGACCCGAAAGATGGTGAACTA
>NW_026614281.1:112500-144084 GCF_026230105.1 Diorhabda sublineata
CCAGAAGACAAACTAAACACGGTTTTATAGACACTAGCGCCACCTGCCGGCCAGAAGCCACACTTAACACGGTTTTATAGACACTAGCGCCCTCTGCCGGCCAGGCGCCAAACTTGACACGGTTTTTTTTTTTCGATGTTATTACTATTTCATACAACTTTTATATGTTACACCTCGACAAGTTCTTATATCCTACCGGCCAGAAGAAAAACTAAACACGGTTTTATAGACACTAGCGCCACCTGCCGGCAAGAAGACAAACTAAACACGGTTTTATAGACACTAGCGCCCTCTGCCGGCCTGAAGCCACGCTTAACACGGTTTTATACACACTAGCGCCACCTGCCGGCCAGAAGACAAACTAAACACGGTTTTATAGACACTAGCGCCCTCTGCCAGCCAGACGCCAAACTTGACACGAATTTACAGACACTAGCGCCCTCTGCCGGCCAGAAGACAAACTAAACACGGTTTTATAGACACTAGCGCCCTCTGCCGGCCAGACGCCAAACTTGACACGAATTTACAGACACTAGCGCCACCTGCCGGCCAGAAGCCACACTTAACACGGTTTTATAGACACTAGCGCCCTCTGCCGGCCAGGCGCCAAACTTGCACGAATTCACAGACACTAGCGCCACCTGCCGGCCAGAAGCCACACTTAACACGGTTTTATAGACACTAGTGCCCTCTACCGGCCAGACGCCAAACTTGACACGAATTTACAGACACTAGCGCCACCTGCCGGCCAGAAGCCACACTTAACACGGTTTTATAGACACTAGCGCCCTCTGCCGGCCAGGCGCGAAACTTGCACGAATTCACAGACACTAGCGCCACCTGCCGGCCAGAAGCCACACTTAACACGAATTTACAGACACTAGCGCCACCTGCCGGCCAGAAGACAAACTAAACACGGTTTTATAGACACTAGCGCCCTCTGCCGGCCAGGCGCCAAACTTGACACGAATTTACAGACACTAGCGCCCTCTGCCGGCCAGAAGCCACACTTAACACGGTTTTATAGACACTAGTGCCCTCTACCGGCCAGACTCCAAACTTGACACGAATTTACAGACACTAGCGCCACCTGCCGGCCAGAAGCCACACTTAACACGGTTTTATAGACACTAGCGCCCTCTGCCGGCCAGGCGCCAAACTTGACACGAATTTACAGACACTAGCGCCCTCTGCCGGCCAGAAGCCACACTTAACACGGTTTTATAGACACTAGTGCCCTCTACCGGCCAGACGCCAAACTTGACACGAATTTACAGACACTAGCGCCACCTGCCGGCCAGAAGCCACACTTAACACGGTTTTATAGACACTAGCGCCCTCTGCCGGCCAGGCGCCAAACTTGACACGGTTTTTTTTTTTCGATGTTATTACTATTTCATACAACTTTTATATGTTACACCTCGACAAGTTCTTATATCCTACCGGCCAGAAGAAAAACTAAACACGGTTTTATAGACACTAGCGCCACCTGCCGGCAAGAAGACAAACTAAACACGGTTTTATAGACACTAGCGCCCTCTGCCGGCCTGAAGCCACGCTTAACACGGTTTTATACACACTAGCGCCACCTGCCGGCCAGAAGACAAACTAAACACGGTTTTATAGACACTAGCGCCCTCTGCCAGCCAGACGCCAAACTTGACACGAATTTACAGACACTAGCGCCCTCTGCCGGCCAGAAGACAAACTAAACACGGTTTTATAGACACTAGCGCCCTCTGCCGGCCAGGCGCCAAACTTGCACGAATTCACAGACACTAGCGCCACCTGCCGGCCAGAAGCCACACTTAACACGGTTTTATAGACACTAGCGCCCTCTGCCGGCCAGAAGACAAACTAAACACGGTTTTATAGACACTAGCGCCCTCTGCCGGCCAGGCGCCAAACTTGACACGAATTTACAGACACTAGCGCCACCTGCCGGCCAGAAGCCACACTTAACACGGTTTTATAGACACTAGCGCCCTCTGCCGGCCAGGCGCCAAACTTGCACGAATTCACAGACACTAGCGCCACCTGCCGGCCAGAAGCCACACTTAACACGGTTTTATAGACACTAGCGCCCTCTGCCGGCCAGAAGACAAACTAAACACGGTTTTATAGACACTAGCGCCACCTGCCGGCCAGAAGCCACACTTAACACGGTTTTATAGACACTAGCGCCCTCTGCCGGCCAGGCGCCAAACTTGACACGGTTTTTTTTTTTCGATGTTATTACTATTTCATACAACTTTTATATGTTACACCTCGACAAGTTCTTATATCCTACCGGCCAGAAGAAAAACTAAACACGGTTTTATAGACACTAGCGCCACCTGCCGGCAAGAAGACAAACTAAACACGGTTTTATAGACACTAGCGCCCTCTGCCGGCCTGAAGCCACGCTTAACACGGTTTTATACACACTAGCGCCACCTGCCGGCCAGAAGACAAACTAAACACGGTTTTATAGACACTAGCGCCCTCTGCCAGCCAGACGCCAAACTTGACACGAATTTACAGACACTAGCGCCCTCTGCCGGCCAGAAGACAAACTAAACACGGTTTTATAGACACTAGCGCCCTCTGCCGGCCAGACGCCAAACTTGACACGAATTTACAGACACTAGCGCCACCTGCCGGCCAGAAGCCACACTTAACACGGTTTTATAGACACTAGCGCCCTCTGCCGGCCAGGCGCCAAACTTGCACGAATTCACAGACACTAGCGCCACCTGCCGGCCAGAAGCCACACTTAACACGGTTTTATAGACACTAGTGCCCTCTACCGGCCAGACGCCAAACTTGACACGAATTTACAGACACTAGCGCCACCTGCCGGCCAGAAGCCACACTTAACACGGTTTTATAGACACTAGCGCCCTCTGCCGGCCAGGCGCGAAACTTGCACGAATTCACAGACACTAGCGCCACCTGCCGGCCAGAAGCCACACTTAACACGAATTTACAGACACTAGCGCCACCTGCCGGCCAGAAGACAAACTAAACACGGTTTTATAGACACTAGCGCCCTCTGCCGGCCAGGCGCCAAACTTGACACGAATTTACAGACACTAGCGCCCTCTGCCGGCCAGAAGCCACACTTAACACGGTTTTATAGACACTAGTGCCCTCTACCGGACAGACGCCAAACTTGACACGAATTTACAGACACTAGCGCCACCTGCCGGCCAGAAGCCACACTTAACACGGTTTTATAGACACTAGCGCCCTCTGCCGGCCAGGCGCCAAACTTGACACGAATTTACAGACACTAGCGCCCTCTGCCGGCCAGAAGCCACACTTAACACGGTTTTATAGACACTAGTGCCCTCTACCGGCCAGACGCCAAACTTGACACGAATTTACAGACACTAGCGCCACCTGCCGGCCAGAAGCCACACTTAACACGGTTTTATAGACACTAGCGCCCTCTGCCGGCCAGGCGCCAAACTTGACACGGTTTTTTTTTTTCGATGTTATTACTATTTCATACAACTTTTATATGTTACACCTCGACAAGTTCTTATATCCTACCGGCCAGAAGAAAAACTAAACACGGTTTTATAGACACTAGCGCCACCTGCCGGCAAGAAGACAAACTAAACACGGTTTTATAGACACTAGCGCCCTCTGCCGGCCTGAAGCCACGCTTAACACGGTTTTATACACACTAGCGCCACCTGCCGGCCAGAAGACAAACTAAACACGGTTTTATAGACACTAGCGCCCTCTGCCAGCCAGACGCCAAACTTGACACGAATTTACAGACACTAGCGCCCTCTGCCGGCCAGAAGACAAACTAAACACGGTTTTATAGACACTAGCGCCCTCTGCCGGCCAGGCGCCAAACTTGCACGAATTCACAGACACTAGCGCCACCTGCCGGCCAGAAGCCACACTTAACACGGTTTTATAGACACTAGCGCCCTCTGCCGGCCAGAAGACAAACTAAACACGGTTTTATAGACACTAGCGCCCTCTGCCGGCCAGGCGCCAAACTTGACACGAATTTACAGACACTAGCGCCACCTGCCGGCCAGAAGCCACACTTAACACGGTTTTATAGACACTAGCGCCCTCTGCCGGCCAGGCGCCAAACTTGCACGAATTCACAGACACTAGCGCCACCTGCCGGCCAGAAGCCACACTTAACACGGTTTTATAGACACTAGCGCCCTCTGCCGGCCAGAAGACAAACTAAACACGGTTTTATAGACACTAGCGCCACCTGCCGGCCAGAAGCCACACTTAACACGGTTTTATAGACACTAGCGCCCTCTGCCGGCCAGGCGCCAAACTTGACACGGTTTTTTTTTTTCGATGTTATTACTATTTCATACAACTTTTATATGTTACACCTCGACAAGTTCTTATATCCTACCGGCCAGAAGAAAAACTAAACACGGTTTTATAGACACTAGCGCCACCTGCCGGCAAGAAGACAAACTAAACACGGTTTTATAGACACTAGCGCCCTCTGCCGGCCTGAAGCCACGCTTAACACGGTTTTATACACACTAGCGCCACCTGCCGGCCAGAAGACAAACTAAACACGGTTTTATAGACACTAGCGCCCTCTGCCAGCCAGACGCCAAACTTGACACGAATTTACAGACACTAGCGCCCTCTGCCGGCCAGAAGACAAACTAAACACGGTTTTATAGACACTAGCGCCCTCTGCCGGCCAGACGCCAAACTTGACACGAATTTACAGACACTAGCGCCACCTGCCGGCCAGAAGCCACACTTAACACGGTTTTATAGACACTAGCGCCCTCTGCCGGCCAGGCGCCAAACTTGCACGAATTCACAGACACTAGCGCCACCTGCCGGCCAGAAGCCACACTTAACACGGTTTTATAGACACTAGTGCCCTCTACCGGCCAGACGCCAAACTTGACACGAATTTACAGACACTAGCGCCACCTGCCGGCCAGAAGCCACACTTAACACGGTTTTATAGACACTAGCGCCCTCTGCCGGCCAGGCGCGAAACTTGCACGAATTCACAGACACTAGCGCCACCTGCCGGCCAGAAGCCACACTTAACACGAATTTACAGACACTAGCGCCACCTGCCGGCCAGAAGACAAACTAAACACGGTTTTATAGACACTAGCGCCCTCTGCCGGCCAGGCGCCAAACTTGACACGAATTTACAGACACTAGCGCCCTCTGCCGGCCAGAAGCCACACTTAACACGGTTTTATAGACACTAGTGCCCTCTACCGGCCAGACGCCAAACTTGACACGAATTTACAGACACTAGCGCCACCTGCCGGCCAGAAGCCACACTTAACACGGTTTTATAGACACTAGCGCCCTCTGCCGGCCAGGCGCCAAACTTGACACGGTTTTTTTTTTTCGATGTTATTACTATTTCATACAACTTTTATATGTTACACCTCGACAAGTTCTTATATCCTACCGGCCAGAAGAAAAACTAAACACGGTTTTATAGACACTAGCGCCACCTGCCGGCAAGAAGACAAACTAAACACGGTTTTATAGACACTAGCGCCCTCTGCCGGCCTGAAGCCACGCTTAACACGGTTTTATACACACTAGCGCCACCTGCCGGCCAGAAGACAAACTAAACACGGTTTTATAGACACTAGCGCCCTCTGCCAGCCAGACGCCAAACTTGACACGAATTTACAGACACTAGCGCCCTCTGCCGGCCAGAAGACAAACTAAACACGGTTTTATAGATACTAGCGCCCTCTGCCGGCCAGACGCCAAACTTGACACGAATTTACAGACACTAGCGCCACCTGCCGGCCAGAAGCCACACTTAACACGGTTTTATAGACACTAGCGCCCTCTGCCGGCCAGGCGCCAAACTTGCACGAATTCACAGACACTAGCGCCACCTGCCGGCCAGAAGCCACACTTAACACGGTTTTATAGACACTAGCGCCCTCTGCCGGCCAGAAGACAAACTAAACACGGTTTTATAGACACTAGCGCCACCTGCCGGCCAGAAGCCACACTTAACACGGTTTTATAGACACTAGCGCCCTCTGCCGGCCAGGCGCCAAACTTGACACGGTTTTTTTTTTTCGATGTTATTACTATTTCATACAACTTTTATATGTTACACCTCGACAAGTTCTTATATCCTACCGGCCAGAAGAAAAACTAAACACGGTTTTATAGACACTAGCGCCACCTGCCGGCAAGAAGACAAACTAAACACGGTTTTATAGACACTAGCGCCCTCTGCCGGCCTGAAGCCACGCTTAACACGGTTTTATACACACTAGCGCCACCTGCCGGCCAGAAGACAAACTAAACACGGTTTTATAGACACTAGCGCCCTCTGCCAGCCAGACGCCAAACTTGACACGAATTTACAGACACTAGCGCCCTCTGCCGGCCAGAAGACAAACTAAACACGGTTTTATAGACACTAGCGCCCTCTGCCGGCCAGACGCCAAACTTGACACGAATTTACAGACACTAGCGCCACCTGCCGGCCAGAAGCCACACTTAACACGGTTTTATAGACACTAGCGCCCTCTGCCGGCCAGGCGCCAAACTTGCACGAATTCACAGACACTAGCGCCACCTGCCGGCCAGAAGCCACACTTAACACGGTTTTATAGACACTAGTGCCCTCTACCGGCCAGACGCCAAACTTGACACGAATTTACAGACACTAGCGCCACCTGCCGGCCAGAAGCCACACTTAACACGGTTTTATAGACACTAGCGCCCTCTGCCGGCCAGGCGCGAAACTTGCACGAATTCACAGACACTAGCGCCACCTGCCGGCCAGAAGCCACACTTAACACGAATTTACAGACACTAGCGCCACCTGCCGGCCAGAAGACAAACTAAACACGGTTTTATAGACACTAGCGCCCTCTGCCGGCCAGGCGCCAAACTTGACACGAATTTACAGACACTAGCGCCCTCTGCCGGCCAGAAGCCACACTTAACACGGTTTTATAGACACTAGTGCCCTCTACCGGCCAGACTCCAAACTTGACACGAATTTACAGACACTAGCGCCACCTGCCGGCCAGAAGCCACACTTAACACGGTTTTATAGACACTAGCGCCCTCTGCCGGCCAGGCGCCAAACTTGACACGAATTTACAGACACTAGCGCCCTCTGCCGGCCAGAAGCCACACTTAACACGGTTTTATAGACACTAGTGCCCTCTACCGGCCAGACGCCAAACTTGACACGAATTTACAGACACTAGCGCCACCTGCCGGCCAGAAGCCACACTTAACACGGTTTTATAGACACTAGCGCCCTCTGCCGGCCAGGCGCCAAACTTGACACGGTTTTTTTTTTTCGATGTTATTACTATTTCATACAACTTTTATATGTTACACCTCGACAAGTTCTTATATCCTACCGGCCAGAAGAAAAACTAAACACGGTTTTATAGACACTAGCGCCACCTGCCGGCAAGAAGACAAACTAAACACGGTTTTATAGACACTAGCGCCCTCTGCCGGCCTGAAGCCACGCTTAACACGGTTTTATACACACTAGCGCCACCTGCCGGCCAGAAGACAAACTAAACACGGTTTTATAGACACTAGCGCCCTCTGCCAGCCAGACGCCAAACTTGACACGAATTTACAGACACTAGCGCCCTCTGCCGGCCAGAAGACAAACTAAACACGGTTTTATAGACACTAGCGCCCTCTGCCGGCCAGACGCCAAACTTGACACGAATTCACAGACACTAGCGCCACCTGCCGGCCAGAAGCCACACTTAACACGGTTTTATAGAAACTAGCGCCCTCTGCCGGCCAGAAGACAAACTAAACACGGTTTTATAGACACTAGCGCCCTCTGCCGGCCAGGCGCCAAACTTGACACGAATTTACAGACACTAGCGCCACCTGCCGGCCAGAAGCCACACTTAACACGGTTTTATAGACACTAGCGCCCTCTGCCGGCCAGGCGCCAAACTTGCACGAATTCACAGACACTAGCGCCACCTGCCGGCCAGAAGCCACACTTAACACGGTTTTATAGACACTAGCGCCCTCTGCCGGCCAGAAGACAAACTAAACACGGTTTTATAGACACTAGCGCCACCTGCCGGCCAGAAGCCACACTTAACACGGTTTTATAGACACTAGCGCCCTCTGCCGGCCAGGCGCCAAACTTGACACGGTTTTTTTTTTTCGATGTTATTACTATTTCATACAACTTTTATATGTTACACCTCGACAAGTTCTTATATCCTACCGGCCAGAAGAAAAACTAAACACGGTTTTATAGACACTAGCGCCACCTGCCGGCAAGAAGACAAACTAAACACGGTTTTATAGACACTAGCGCCCTCTGCCGGCCTGAAGCCACGCTTAACACGGTTTTATACACACTAGCGCCACCTGCCGGCCAGAAGACAAACTAAACACGGTTTTATAGACACTAGCGCCCTCTGCCAGCCAGACGCCAAACTTGACACGAATTTACAGACACTAGCGCCCTCTGCCGGCCAGAAGACAAACTAAACACGGTTTTATAGACACTAGCGCCCTCTGCCGGCCAGACGCCAAACTTGACACGAATTTACAGACACTAGCGCCACCTGCCGGCCAGAAGCCACACTTAACACGGTTTTATAGACACTAGCGCCCTCTGCCGGCCAGGCGCCAAACTTGCACGAATTCACAGACACTAGCGCCACCTGCCGGCCAGAAGCCACACTTAACACGGTTTTATAGACACTAGTGCCCTCTACCGGCCAGACGCCAAACTTGACACGAATTTACAGACACTAGCGCCACCTGCCGGCCAGAAGCCACACTTAACACGGTTTTATAGACACTAGCGCCCTCTGCCGGCCAGGCGCGAAACTTGCACGAATTCACAGACACTAGCGCCACCTGCCGGCCAGAAGCCACACTTAACACGAATTTACAGACACTAGCGCCACCTGCCGGCCAGAAGACAAACTAAACACGGTTTTATAGACACTAGCGCCCTCTGCCGGCCAGGCGCCAAACTTGACACGAATTTACAGACACTAGCGCCCTCTGCCGGCCAGAAGCCACACTTAACACGGTTTTATAGACACTAGTGCCCTCTACCGGCCAGACTCCAAACTTGACACGAATTTACAGACACTAGCGCCACCTGCCGGCCAGAAGCCACACTTAACACGGTTTTATAGACACTAGCGCCCTCTGCCGGCCAGGCGCCAAACTTGACACGAATTTACAGACACTAGCGCCCTCTGCCGGCCAGAAGCCACACTTAACACGGTTTTATAGACACTAGTGCCCTCTACCGGCCAGACGCCAAACTTGACACGAATTTACAGACACTAGCGCCACCTGCCGGCCAGAAGCCATACTTAACACGGTTTTATAGACACTAGCGCCCTCTGCCGGCCAGGCGCCAAACTTGACACGGTTTTTTTTTTTCGATGTTATTACTATTTCATACAACTTTTATATGTTACACCTCGACAAGTTCTTATATCCTACCGGCCAGAAGAAAAACTAAACACGGTTTTATAGACACTAGCGCCACCTGCCGGCAAGAAGACAAACTAAACACGGTTTTATAGACACTAGCGCCCTCTGCCGGCCTGAAGCCACGCTTAACACGGTTTTATACACACTAGCGCCACCTGCCGGCCAGAAGACAAACTAAACACGGTTTTATAGACACTAGCGCCCTCTGCCAGCCAGACGCCAAACTTGACACGAATTTACAGACACTAGCGCCCTCTGCCGGCCAGAAGACAAACTAAACACGGTTTTATAGACACTAGCGCCCTCTGCCGGCCAGGCGCCAAACTTGCACGAATTCACAGACACTAGCGCCACCTGCCGGCCAGAAGCCACACTTAACACGGTTTTATAGACACTAGCGCCCTCTGCCGGCCAGAAGACAAACTAAACACGGTTTTATAGACACTAGCGCCCTCTGCCGGCCAGGCGCCAAACTTGACACGAATTTACAGACACTAGCGCCACCTGCCGGCCAGAAGCCACACTTAACACGGTTTTATAGACACTAGCGCCCTCTGCCGGCCAGGCGCCAAACTTGCACGAATTCACAGACACTAGCGCCACCTGCCGGCCAGAAGCCACACTTAACACGGTTTTATAGACACTAGCGCCCTCTGCCGGCCAGAAGACAAACTAAACACGGTTTTATAGACACTAGCGCCACCTGCCGGCCAGAAGCCACACTTAACACGGTTTTATAGACACTAGCGCCCTCTGCCGGCCAGGCGCCAAACTTGACACGGTTTTTTTTTTTCGATGTTATTACTATTTCATACAACTTTTATATGTTACACCTCGACAAGTTCTTATATCCTACCGGCCAGAAGAAAAACTAAACACGGTTTTATAGACACTAGCGCCACCTGCCGGCAAGAAGACAAACTAAACACGGTTTTATAGACACTAGCGCCCTCTGCCGGCCTGAAGCCACGCTTAACACGGTTTTATACACACTAGCGCCACCTGCCGGCCAGAAGACAAACTAAACACGGTTTTATAGACACTAGCGCCCTCTGCCAGCCAGACGCCAAACTTGACACGAATTTACAGACACTAGCGCCCTCTGCCGGCCAGAAGACAAACTAAACACGGTTTTATAGACACTAGCGCCCTCTGCCGGCCAGACGCCAAACTTGACACGAATTTACAGACACTAGCGCCACCTGCCGGCCAGAAGCCACACTTAACACGGTTTTATAGACACTAGCGCCCTCTGCCGGCCAGGCGCCAAACTTGCACGAATTCACAGACACTAGCGCCACCTGCCGGCCAGAAGCCACACTTAACACGGTTTTATAGACACTAGTGCCCTCTACCGGCCAGACGCCAAACTTGACACGAATTTACAGACACTAGCGCCACCTGCCGGCCAGAAGCCACACTTAACACGGTTTTATAGACACTAGCGCCCTCTGCCGGCCAGGCGCGAAACTTGCACGAATTCACAGACACTAGCGCCACCTGCCGGCCAGAAGCCACACTTAACACGAATTTACAGACACTAGCGCCACCTGCCGGCCAGAAGACAAACTAAACACGGTTTTATAGACACTAGCGCCCTCTGCCGGCCAGGCGCCAAACTTGACACGAATTTACAGACACTAGCGCCCTCTGCCGGCCAGAAGCCACACTTAACACGGTTTTATAGACACTAGTGCCCTCTACCGGCCAGACGCCAAACTTGACACGAATTTACAGACACTAGCGCCACCTGCCGGCCAGAAGCCACACTTAACACGGTTTTATAGACACTAGCGCCCTCTGCCGGCCAGGCGCCAAACTTGACACGAATTTACAGACACTAGCGCCCTCTGCCGGCCAGAAGCCACACTTAACACGGTTTTATAGACACTAGTGCCCTCTACCGGCCAGACGCCAAACTTGACACGAATTTACAGACACTAGCGCCACCTGCCGGCCAGAAGCCACACTTAACACGGTTTTATAGACACTAGCGCCCTCTGCCGGCCAGGCGCCAAACTTGACACGGTTTTTTTTTTTCGATGTTATTACTATTTCATACAACTTTTATATGTTACACCTCGACAAGTTCTTATATCCTACCGGCCAGAAGAAAAACTAAACACGGTTTTATAGACACTAGCGCCACCTGCCGGCAAGAAGACAAACTAAACACGGTTTTATAGACACTAGCGCCCTCTGCCGGCCTGAAGCCACGCTTAACACGGTTTTATACACACTAGCGCCACCTGCCGGCCAGAAGACAAACTAAACACGGTTTTATAGACACTAGCGCCCTCTGCCAGCCAGACGCCAAACTTGACACGAATTTACAGACACTAGCGCCCTCTGCCGGCCAGAAGACAAACTAAACACGGTTTTATAGACACTAGCGCCCTCTGCCGGCCAGGCGCCAAACTTGCACGAATTCACAGACACTAGCGCCACCTGCCGGCCAGAAGCCACACTTAACACGGTTTTATAGACACTAGCGCCCTCTGCCGGCCAGAAGACAAACTAAACACGGTTTTATAGACACTAGCGCCCTCTGCCGGCCAGGCGCCAAACTTGACACGAATTTACAGACACTAGCGCCACCTGCCGGCCAGAAGCCACACTTAACACGGTTTTATAGACACTAGCGCCCTCTGCCGGCCAGGCGCCAAACTTGCACGAATTCACAGACACTAGCGCCACCTGCCGGCCAGAAGCCACACTTAACACGGTTTTATAGACACTAGCGCCCTCTGCCGGCCAGAAGACAAACTAAACACGGTTTTATAGACACTAGCGCCACCTGCCGGCCAGAAGCCACACTTAACACGGTTTTATAGACACTAGCGCCCTCTGCCGGCCAGGCGCCAAACTTGACACGGTTTTTTTTTTTCGATGTTATTACTATTTCATACAACTTTTATATGTTACACCTCGACAAGTTCTTATATCCTACCGGCCAGAAGAAAAACTAAACACGGTTTTATAGACACTAGCGCCACCTGCCGGCAAGAAGACAAACTAAACACGGTTTTATAGACACTAGCGCCCTCTGCCGGCCTGAAGCCACGCTTAACACGGTTTTATACACACTAGCGCCACCTGCCGGCCAGAAGACAAACTAAACACGGTTTTATAGACACTAGCGCCCTCTGCCAGCCAGACGCCAAACTTGACACGAATTTACAGACACTAGCGCCCTCTGCCGGCCAGAAGACAAACTAAACACGGTTTTATAGACACTAGCGCCCTCTGCCGGCCAGACGCCAAACTTGACACGAATTTACAGACACTAGCGCCACCTGCCGGCCAGAAGCCACACTTAACACGGTTTTATAGACACTAGCGCCCTCTGCCGGCCAGGCGCCAAACTTGCACGAATTCACAGACACTAGCGCCACCTGCCGGCCAGAAGCCACACTTAACACGGTTTTATAGACACTAGTGCCCTCTACCGGCCAGACGCCAAACTTGACACGAATTTACAGACACTAGCGCCACCTGCCGGCCAGAAGCCACACTTAACACGGTTTTATAGACACTAGCGCCCTCTGCCGGCCAGGCGCGAAACTTGCACGAATTCACAGACACTAGCGCCACCTGCCGGCCAGAAGCCACACTTAACACGAATTTACAGACACTAGCGCCACCTGCCGGCCAGAAGACAAACTAAACACGGTTTTATAGACACTAGCGCCCTCTGCCGGCCAGGCGCCAAACTTGACACGAATTTACAGACACTAGCGCCCTCTGCCGGCCAGAAGCCACACTTAACACGGTTTTATAGACACTAGTGCCCTCTACCGGCCAGACGCCAAACTTGACACGAATTTACAGACACTAGCGCCACCTGCCGGCCAGAAGCCACACTTAACACGGTTTTATAGACACTAGCGCCCTCTGCCGGCCAGGCGCCAAACTTGACACGGTTTTTTTTTTTCGATGTTATTACTATTTCATACAACTTTTATATGTTACACCTCGACAAGTTCTTATATCCTACCGGCCAGAAGAAAAACTAAACACGGTTTTATAGACACTAGCGCCACCTGCCGGCAAGAAGACAAACTAAACACGGTTTTATAGACACTAGCGCCCTCTGCCGGCCTGAAGCCACGCTTAACACGGTTTTATACACACTAGCGCCACCTGCCGGCCAGAAGACAAACTAAACACGGTTTTATAGACACTAGCGCCCTCTGCCAGCCAGACGCCAAACTTGACACGAATTTACAGACACTAGCGCCCTCTGCCGGCCAGAAGACAAACTAAACACGGTTTTATAGATACTAGCGCCCTCTGCCGGCCAGACGCCAAACTTGACACGAATTTACAGACACTAGCGCCACCTGCCGGCCAGAAGCCACACTTAACACGGTTTTATAGACACTAGCGCCCTCTGCCGGCCAGGCGCCAAACTTGCACGAATTCACAGACACTAGCGCCACCTGCCGGCCAGAAGCCACACTTAACACGGTTTTATAGACACTAGCGCCCTCTGCCGGCCAGAAGACAAACTAAACACGGTTTTATAGACACTAGCGCCACCTGCCGGCCAGAAGCCACACTTAACACGGTTTTATAGACACTAGCGCCCTCTGCCGGCCAGGCGCCAAACTTGACACGGTTTTTTTTTTTCGATGTTATTACTATTTCATACAACTTTTATATGTTACACCTCGACAAGTTCTTATATCCTACCGGCCAGAAGAAAAACTAAACACGGTTTTATAGACACTAGCGCCACCTGCCGGCAAGAAGACAAACTAAACACGGTTTTATAGACACTAGCGCCCTCTGCCGGCCTGAAGCCACGCTTAACACGGTTTTATACACACTAGCGCCACCTGCCGGCCAGAAGACAAACTAAACACGGTTTTATAGACACTAGCGCCCTCTGCCAGCCAGACGCCAAACTTGACACGAATTTACAGACACTAGCGCCCTCTGCCGGCCAGAAGACAAACTAAACACGGTTTTATAGACACTAGCGCCCTCTGCCGGCCAGACGCCAAACTTGACACGAATTTACAGACACTAGCGCCACCTGCCGGCCAGAAGCCACACTTAACACGGTTTTATAGACACTAGCGCCCTCTGCCGGCCAGGCGCCAAACTTGCACGAATTCACAGACACTAGCGCCACCTGCCGGCCAGAAGCCACACTTAACACGGTTTTATAGACACTAGTGCCCTCTACCGGCCAGACGCCAAACTTGACACGAATTTACAGACACTAGCGCCACCTGCCGGCCAGAAGCCACACTTAACACGGTTTTATAGACACTAGCGCCCTCTGCCGGCCAGGCGCGAAACTTGCACGAATTCACAGACACTAGCGCCACCTGCCGGCCAGAAGCCACACTTAACACGAATTTACAGACACTAGCGCCACCTGCCGGCCAGAAGACAAACTAAACACGGTTTTATAGACACTAGCGCCCTCTGCCGGCCAGGCGCCAAACTTGACACGAATTTACAGACACTAGCGCCCTCTGCCGGCCAGAAGCCACACTTAACACGGTTTTATAGACACTAGTGCCCTCTACCGGCCAGACTCCAAACTTGACACGAATTTACAGACACTAGCGCCACCTGCCGGCCAGAAGCCACACTTAACACGGTTTTATAGACACTAGCGCCCTCTGCCGGCCAGGCGCCAAACTTGACACGAATTTACAGACACTAGCGCCCTCTGCCGGCCAGAAGCCACACTTAACACGGTTTTATAGACACTAGTGCCCTCTACCGGCCAGACGCCAAACTTGACACGAATTTACAGACACTAGCGCCACCTGCCGGCCAGAAGCCACACTTAACACGGTTTTATAGACACTAGCGCCCTCTGCCGGCCAGGCGCCAAACTTGACACGGTTTTTTTTTTTCGATGTTATTACTATTTCATACAACTTTTATATGTTACACCTCGACAAGTTCTTATATCCTACCGGCCAGAAGAAAAACTAAACACGGTTTTATAGACACTAGCGCCACCTGCCGGCAAGAAGACAAACTAAACACGGTTTTATAGACACTAGCGCCCTCTGCCGGCCTGAAGCCACGCTTAACACGGTTTTATACACACTAGCGCCACCTGCCGGCCAGAAGACAAACTAAACACGGTTTTATAGACACTAGCGCCCTCTGCCAGCCAGACGCCAAACTTGACACGAATTTACAGACACTAGCGCCCTCTGCCGGCCAGAAGACAAACTAAACACGGTTTTATAGACACTAGCGCCCTCTGCCGGCCAGGCGCCAAACTTGCACGAATTCACAGACACTAGCGCCACCTGCCGGCCAGAAGCCACACTTAACACGGTTTTATAGACACTAGCGCCCTCTGCCGGCCAGAAGACAAACTAAACACGGTTTTATAGACACTAGCGCCCTCTGCCGGCCAGGCGCCAAACTTGACACGAATTTACAGACACTAGCGCCACCTGCCGGCCAGAAGCCACACTTAACACGGTTTTATAGACACTAGCGCCCTCTGCCGGCCAGGCGCCAAACTTGCACGAATTCACAGACACTAGCGCCACCTGCCGGCCAGAAGCCACACTTAACACGGTTTTATAGACACTAGCGCCCTCTGCCGGCCAGAAGACAAACTAAACACGGTTTTATAGACACTAGCGCCACCTGCCGGCCAGAAGCCACACTTAACACGGTTTTATAGACACTAGCGCCCTCTGCCGGCCAGGCGCCAAACTTGACACGGTTTTTTTTTTTCGATGTTATTACTATTTCATACAACTTTTATATGTTACACCTCGACAAGTTCTTATATCCTACCGGCCAGAAGAAAAACTAAACACGGTTTTATAGACACTAGCGCCACCTGCCGGCAAGAAGACAAACTAAACACGGTTTTATAGACACTAGCGCCCTCTGCCGGCCTGAAGCCACGCTTAACACGGTTTTATACACACTAGCGCCACCTGCCGGCCAGAAGACAAACTAAACACGGTTTTATAGACACTAGCGCCCTCTGCCAGCCAGACGCCAAACTTGACACGAATTTACAGACACTAGCGCCCTCTGCCGGCCAGAAGACAAACTAAACACGGTTTTATAGACACTAGCGCCCTCTGCCGGCCAGACGCCAAACTTGACACGAATTTACAGACACTAGCGCCACCTGCCGGCCAGAAGCCACACTTAACACGGTTTTATAGACACTAGCGCCCTCTGCCGGCCAGGCGCCAAACTTGCACGAATTCACAGACACTAGCGCCACCTGCCGGCCAGAAGCCACACTTAACACGGTTTTATAGACACTAGTGCCCTCTACCGGCCAGACGCCAAACTTGACACGAATTTACAGACACTAGCGCCACCTGCCGGCCAGAAGCCACACTTAACACGGTTTTATAGACACTAGCGCCCTCTGCCGGCCAGGCGCGAAACTTGCACGAATTCACAGACACTAGCGCCACCTGCCGGCCAGAAGCCACACTTAACACGAATTTACAGACACTAGCGCCACCTGCCGGCCAGAAGACAAACTAAACACGGTTTTATAGACACTAGCGCCCTCTGCCGGCCAGGCGCCAAACTTGACACGAATTTACAGACACTAGCGCCCTCTGCCGGCCAGAAGCCACACTTAACACGGTTTTATAGACACTAGTGCCCTCTACCGGCCAGACGCCAAACTTGACACGAATTTACAGACACTAGCGCCACCTGCCGGCCAGAAGCCACACTTAACACGGTTTTATAGACACTAGCGCCCTCTGCCGGCCAGGCGCCAAACTTGACACGAATTTACAGACACTAGCGCCCTCTGCCGGCCAGAAGCCACACTTAACACGGTTTTATAGACACTAGTGCCCTCTACCGGCCAGACGCCAAACTTGACACGAATTTACAGACACTAGCGCCACCTGCCGGCCAGAAGCCACACTTAACACGGTTTTATAGACACTAGCGCCCTCTGCCGGCCAGGCGCCAAACTTGACACGGTTTTTTTTTTTCGATGTTATTACTATTTCATACAACTTTTATATGTTACACCTCGACAAGTTCTTATATCCTACCGGCCAGAAGAAAAACTAAACACGGTTTTATAGACACTAGCGCCACCTGCCGGCAAGAAGACAAACTAAACACGGTTTTATAGACACTAGCGCCCTCTGCCGGCCTGAAGCCACGCTTAACACGGTTTTATACACACTAGCGCCACCTGCCGGCCAGAAGACAAACTAAACACGGTTTTATAGACACTAGCGCCCTCTGCCAGCCAGACGCCAAACTTGACACGAATTTACAGACACTAGCGCCCTCTGCCGGCCAGAAGACAAACTAAACACGGTTTTATAGACACTAGCGCCCTCTGCCGGCCAGGCGCCAAACTTGCACGAATTCACAGACACTAGCGCCACCTGCCGGCCAGAAGCCACACTTAACACGGTTTTATAGACACTAGCGCCCTCTGCCGGCCAGAAGACAAACTAAACACGGTTTTATAGACACTAGCGCCCTCTGCCGGCCAGGCGCCAAACTTGACACGAATTTACAGACACTAGCGCCACCTGCCGGCCAGAAGCCACACTTAACACGGTTTTATAGACACTAGCGCCCTCTGCCGGCCAGGCGCCAAACTTGCACGAATTCACAGACACTAGCGCCACCTGCCGGCCAGAAGCCACACTTAACACGGTTTTATAGACACTAGCGCCCTCTGCCGGCCAGAAGACAAACTAAACACGGTTTTATAGACACTAGCGCCACCTGCCGGCCAGAAGCCACACTTAACACGGTTTTATAGACACTAGCGCCCTCTGCCGGCCAGGCGCCAAACTTGACACGGTTTTTTTTTTTCGATGTTATTACTATTTCATACAACTTTTATATGTTACACCTCGACAAGTTCTTATATCCTACCGGCCAGAAGAAAAACTAAACACGGTTTTATAGACACTAGCGCCACCTGCCGGCAAGAAGACAAACTAAACACGGTTTTATAGACACTAGCGCCCTCTGCCGGCCTGAAGCCACGCTTAACACGGTTTTATACACACTAGCGCCACCTGCCGGCCAGAAGACAAACTAAACACGGTTTTATAGACACTAGCGCCCTCTGCCAGCCAGACGCCAAACTTGACACGAATTTACAGACACTAGCGCCCTCTGCCGGCCAGAAGACAAACTAAACACGGTTTTATAGACACTAGCGCCCTCTGCCGGCCAGACGCCAAACTTGACACGAATTTACAGACACTAGCGCCACCTGCCGGCCAGAAGCCACACTTAACACGGTTTTATAGACACTAGCGCCCTCTGCCGGCCAGAAGACAAACTAAACACGGTTTTATAGACACTAGCGCCCTCTGCCGGCCAGGCGCCAAACTTGACACGAATTTACAGACACTAGCGCCACCTGCCGGCCAGAAGCCACACTTAACACGGTTTTATAGACACTAGCGCCCTCTGCCGGCCAGGCGCCAAACTTGCACGAATTCACAGACACTAGCGCCACCTGCCGGCCAGAAGCCACACTTAACACGGTTTTATAGACACTAGCGCCCTCTGCCGGCCAGAAGACAAACTAAACACGGTTTTATAGACACTAGCGCCACCTGCCGGCCAGAAGCCACACTTAACACGGTTTTATAGACACTAGCGCCCTCTGCCGGCCAGGCGCCAAACTTGACACGGTTTTTTTTTTTCGATGTTATTACTATTTCATACAACTTTTATATGTTACACCTCGACAAGTTCTTATATCCTACCGGCCAGAAGAAAAACTAAACACGGTTTTATAGACACTAGCGCCACCTGCCGGCAAGAAGACAAACTAAACACGGTTTTATAGACACTAGCGCCCTCTGCCGGCCTGAAGCCACGCTTAACACGGTTTTATACACACTAGCGCCACCTGCCGGCCAGAAGACAAACTAAACACGGTTTTATAGACACTAGCGCCCTCTGCCAGCCAGACGCCAAACTTGACACGAATTTACAGACACTAGCGCCCTCTGCCGGCTAGAAGACAAACTAAACACGGTTTTATAGACACTAGCGCCCTCTGCCGGCCAGACGCCAAACTTGACACGAATTTACAGACACTAGCGCCACCTGCCGGCCAGAAGCCACACTTAACACGGTTTTATAGACACTAGCGCCCTCTGCCGGCCAGGCGCCAAACTTGCACGAATTCACAGACACTAGCGCCACCTGCCGGCCAGAAGCCACACTTAACACGGTTTTATAGACACTAGTGCCCTCTACCGGCCAGACGCCAAACTTGACACGAATTTACAGACACTAGCGCCACCTGCCGGCCAGAAGCCACACTTAACACGGTTTTATAGACACTAGCGCCCTCTGCCGGCCAGGCGCGAAACTTGCACGAATTCACAGACACTAGCGCCACCTGCCGGCCAGAAGCCACACTTAACACGAATTTACAGACACTAGCGCCACCTGCCGGCCAGAAGACAAACTAAACACGGTTTTATAGACACTAGCGCCCTCTGCCGGCCAGGCGCCAAACTTGACACGAATTTACAGACACTAGCGCCCTCTGCCGGCCAGAAGCCACACTTAACACGGTTTTATAGACACTAGTGCCCTCTACCGGCCAGACTCCAAACTTGACACGAATTTACAGACACTAGCGCCACCTGCCGGCCAGAAGCCACACTTAACACGGTTTTATAGACACTAGCGCCCTCTGCCGGCCAGGCGCCAAACTTGACACGAATTTACAGACACTAGCGCCCTCTGCCGGCCAGAAGCCACACTTAACACGGTTTTATAGACACTAGTGCCCTCTACCGGCCAGACGCCAAACTTGACACGAATTTACAGACACTAGCGCCACCTGCCGGCCAGAAGCCACACTTAACACGGTTTTATAGACACTAGCGCCCTCTGCCGGCCAGGCGCCAAACTTGACACGGTTTTTTTTTTTCGATGTTATTACTATTTCATACAACTTTTATATGTTACACCTCGACAAGTTCTTATATCCTACCGGCCAGAAGAAAAACTAAACACGGTTTTATAGACACTAGCGCCACCTGCCGGCAAGAAGACAAACTAAACACGGTTTTATAGACACTAGCGCCCTCTGCCGGCCTGAAGCCACGCTTAACACGGTTTTATACACACTAGCGCCACCTGCCGGCCAGAAGACAAACTAAACACGGTTTTATAGACACTAGCGCCCTCTGCCAGCCAGACGCCAAACTTGACACGAATTTACAGACACTAGCGCCCTCTGCCGGCCAGAAGACAAACTAAACACGGTTTTATAGACACTAGCGCCCTCTGCCGGCCAGGCGCCAAACTTGCACGAATTCACAGACACTAGCGCCACCTGCCGGCCAGAAGCCACACTTAACACGGTTTTATAGACACTAGCGCCCTCTGCCGGCCAGAAGACAAACTAAACACGGTTTTATAGACACTAGCGCCCTCTGCCGGCCAGGCGCCAAACTTGACACGAATTTACAGACACTAGCGCCACCTGCCGGCCAGAAGCCACACTTAACACGGTTTTATAGACACTAGCGCCCTCTGCCGGCCAGGCGCCAAACTTGCACGAATTCACAGACACTAGCGCCACCTGCCGGCCAGAAGCCACACTTAACACGGTTTTATAGACACTAGCGCCCTCTGCCGGCCAGAAGACAAACTAAACACGGTTTTATAGACACTAGCGCCACCTGCCGGCCAGAAGCCACACTTAACACGGTTTTATAGACACTAGCGCCCTCTGCCGGCCAGGCGCCAAACTTGACACGGTTTTTTTTTTTCGATGTTATTACTATTTCATACAACTTTTATATGTTACACCTCGACAAGTTCTTATATCCTACCGGCCAGAAGAAAAACTAAACACGGTTTTATAGACACTAGCGCCACCTGCCGGCAAGAAGACAAACTAAACACGGTTTTATAGACACTAGCGCCCTCTGCCGGCCTGAAGCCACGCTTAACACGGTTTTATACACACTAGCGCCACCTGCCGGCCAGAAGACAAACTAAACACGGTTTTATAGACACTAGCGCCCTCTGCCAGCCAGACGCCAAACTTGACACGAATTTACAGACACTAGCGCCCTCTGCCGGCCAGAAGACAAACTAAACACGGTTTTATAGACACTAGCGCCCTCTGCCGGCCAGACGCCAAACTTGACACGAATTTACAGACACTAGCGCCACCTGCCGGCCAGAAGCCACACTTAACACGGTCTTATAGACACTAGCGCCCTCTGCCGGCCAGGCGCCAAACTTGCACGAATTCACAGACACTAGCGCCACCTGCCGGCCAGAAGCCACACTTAACACGGTTTTATAGACACTAGTGCCCTCTACCGGCCAGACGCCAAACTTGACACGAATTTACAGACACTAGCGCCACCTGCCGGCCAGAAGCCACACTTAACACGGTTTTATAGACACTAGCGCCCTCTGCCGGCCAGGCGCGAAACTTGCACGAATTCACAGACACTAGCGCCACCTGCCGGCCAGAAGCCACACTTAACACGAATTTACAGACACTAGCGCCACCTGCCGGCCAGAAGACAAACTAAACACGGTTTTATAGACACTAGCGCCCTCTGCCGGCCAGGCGCCAAACTTGACACGAATTTACAGACACTAGCGCCCTCTGCCGGCCAGAAGCCACACTTAACACGGTTTTATAGACACTAGTGCCCTCTACCGGCCAGACGCCAAACTTGACACGAATTTACAGACACTAGCGCCACCTGCCGGCCAGAAGCCACACTTAACACGGTTTTATAGACACTAGCGCCCTCTGCCGGCCAGGCGCCAAACTTGACACGAATTTACAGACACTAGCGCCCTCTGCCGGCCAGAAGCCACACTTAACACGGTTTTATAGACACTAGTGCCCTCTACCGGCCAGACGCCAAACTTGACACGAATTTACAGACACTAGCGCCACCTGCCGGCCAGAAGCCACACTTAACACGGTTTTATAGACACTAGCGCCCTCTGCCGGCCAGGCGCCAAACTTGACACGGTTTTTTTTTTTCGATGTTATTACTATTTCATACAACTTTTATATGTTACACCTCGACAAGTTCTTATATCCTACCGGCCAGAAGAAAAACTAAACACGGTTTTATAGACACTAGCGCCACCTGCCGGCAAGAAGACAAACTAAACACGGTTTTATAGACACTAGCGCCCTCTGCCGGCCTGAAGCCACGCTTAACACGGTTTTATACACACTAGCGCCACCTGCCGGCCAGAAGACAAACTAAACACGGTTTTATAGACACTAGCGCCCTCTGCCAGCCAGACGCCAAACTTGACACGAATTTACAGACACTAGCGCCCTCTGCCGGCCAGAAGACAAACTAAACACGGTTTTATAGACACTAGCGCCCTCTGCCGGCCAGGCGCCAAACTTGCACGAATTCACAGACACTAGCGCCACCTGCCGGCCAGAAGCCACACTTAACACGGTTTTATAGACACTAGCGCCCTCTGCCGGCCAGAAGACAAACTAAACACGGTTTTATAGACACTAGCGCCCTCTGCCGGCCAGGCGCCAAACTTGACACGAATTTACAGACACTAGCGCCACCTGCCGGCCAGAAGCCACACTTAACACGGTTTTATAGACACTAGCGCCCTCTGCCGGCCAGGCGCCAAACTTGCACGAATTCACAGACACTAGCGCCACCTGCCGGCCAGAAGCCACACTTAACACGGTTTTATAGACACTAGCGCCCTCTGCCGGCCAGAAGACAAACTAAACACGGTTTTATAGACACTAGCGCCACCTGCCGGCCAGAAGCCACACTTAACACGGTTTTATAGACACTAGCGCCCTCTGCCGGCCAGGCGCCAAACTTGACACGGTTTTTTTTTTTCGATGTTATTACTATTTCATACAACTTTTATATGTTACACCTCGACAAGTTCTTATATCCTACCGGCCAGAAGAAAAACTAAACACGGTTTTATAGACACTAGCGCCACCTGCCGGCAAGAAGACAAACTAAACACGGTTTTATAGACACTAGCGCCCTCTGCCGGCCTGAAGCCACGCTTAACACGGTTTTATACACACTAGCGCCACCTGCCGGCCAGAAGACAAACTAAACACGGTTTTATAGACACTAGCGCCCTCTGCCAGCCAGACGCCAAACTTGACACGAATTTACAGACACTAGCGCCCTCTGCCGGCCAGAAGACAAACTAAACACGGTTTTATAGACACTAGCGCCCTCTGCCGGCCAGACGCCAAACTTGACACGAATTTACAGACACTAGCGCCACCTGCCGGCCAGAAGCCACACTTAACACGGTTTTATAGACACTAGCGCCCTCTGCCGGCCAGGCGCCAAACTTGCACGAATTCACAGACACTAGCGCCACCTGCCGGCCAGAAGCCACACTTAACACGGTTTTATAGACACTAGTGCCCTCTACCGGCCAGACGCCAAACTTGACACGAATTTACAGACACTAGCGCCACCTGCCGGCCAGAAGCCACACTTAACACGGTTTTATAGACACTAGCGCCCTCTGCCGGCCAGGCGCGAAACTTGCACGAATTCACAGACACTAGCGCCACCTGCCGGCCAGAAGCCACACTTAACACGAATTTACAGACACTAGCGCCACCTGCCGGCCAGAAGACAAACTAAACACGGTTTTATAGACACTAGCGCCCTCTGCCGGCCAGGCGCCAAACTTGACACGAATTTACAGACACTAGCGCCCTCTGCCGGCCAGAAGCCACACTTAACACGGTTTTATAGACACTAGTGCCCTCTACCGGCCAGACGCCAAACTTGACACGAATTTACAGACACTAGCGCCACCTGCTGGCCAGAAGCCACACTTAACACGGTTTTATAGACACTAGCGCCCTCTGCCGGCCAGGCGCCAAACTTGACACGGTTTTTTTTTTTCGATGTTATTACTATTTCATACAACTTTTATATGTTACACCTCGACAAGTTCTTATATCCTACCGGCCAGAAGAAAAACTAAACACGGTTTTATAGACACTAGCGCCACCTGCCGGCAAGAAGACAAACTAAACACGGTTTTATAGACACTAGCGCCCTCTGCCGGCCTGAAGCCACGCTTAACACGGTTTTATACACACTAGCGCCACCTGCCGGCCAGAAGACAAACTAAACACGGTTTTATAGACACTAGCGCCCTCTGCCAGCCAGACGCCAAACTTGACACGAATTTACAGACACTAGCGCCCTCTGCCGGCCAGAAGACAAACTAAACACGGTTTTATAGATACTAGCGCCCTCTGCCGGCCAGACGCCAAACTTGACACGAATTTACAGACACTAGCGCCACCTGCCGGCCAGAAGCCACACTTAACACGGTTTTATAGACACTAGCGCCCTCTGCCGGCCAGGCGCCAAACTTGCACGAATTCACAGACACTAGCGCCACCTGCCGGCCAGAAGCCACACTTAACACGGTTTTATAGACACTAGCGCCCTCTGCCGGCCAGAAGACAAACTAAACACGGTTTTATAGACACTAGCGCCACCTGCCGGCCAGAAGCCACACTTAACACGGTTTTATAGACACTAGCGCCCTCTGCCGGCCAGGCGCCAAACTTGACACGGTTTTTTTTTTTCGATGTTATTACTATTTCATACAACTTTTATATGTTACACCTCGACAAGTTCTTATATCCTACCGGCCAGAAGAAAAACTAAACACGGTTTTATAGACACTAGCGCCACCTGCCGGCAAGAAGACAAACTAAACACGGTTTTATAGACACTAGCGCCCTCTGCCGGCCTGAAGCCACGCTTAACACGGTTTTATACACACTAGCGCCACCTGCCGGCCAGAAGACAAACTAAACACGGTTTTATAGACACTAGCGCCCTCTGCCAGCCAGACGCCAAACTTGACACGAATTTACAGACACTAGCGCCCTCTGCCGGCCAGAAGACAAACTAAACACGGTTTTATAGACACTAGCGCCCTCTGCCGGCCAGACGCCAAACTTGACACGAATTTACAGACACTAGCGCCACCTGCCGGCCAGAAGCCACACTTAACACGGTTTTATAGACACTAGCGCCCTCTGCCGGCCAGGCGCCAAACTTGCACGAATTCACAGACACTAGCGCCACCTGCCGGCCAGAAGCCACACTTAACACGGTTTTATAGACACTAGTGCCCTCTACCGGCCAGACGCCAAACTTGACACGAATTTACAGACACTAGCGCCACCTGCCGGCCAGAAGCCACACTTAACACGGTTTTATAGACACTAGCGCCCTCTGCCGGCCAGGCGCGAAACTTGCACGAATTCACAGACACTAGCGCCACCTGCCGGCCAGAAGCCACACTTAACACGAATTTACAGACACTAGCGCCACCTGCCGGCCAGAAGACAAACTAAACACGGTTTTATAGACACTAGCGCCCTCTGCCGGCCAGGCGCCAAACTTGACACGAATTTACAGACACTAGCGCCCTCTGCCGGCCAGAAGCCACACTTAACACGGTTTTATAGACACTAGTGCCCTCTACCGGCCAGACTCCAAACTTGACACGAATTTACAGACACTA
This sequence comes from Diorhabda sublineata, assembly GCF_026230105.1. Classification (NCBI taxonomy): domain Eukaryota; kingdom Metazoa; phylum Arthropoda; class Insecta; order Coleoptera; family Chrysomelidae; genus Diorhabda; species Diorhabda sublineata. Next base: position 138,514 of record NW_026614281.1, read on the forward strand.
GCGCCACCTGCCGGCCAGAAGCCACACTTAACACGGTTTTATAGACACTAGCGCCCTCTGCCGGCCAGGCGCCAAACTTGACACGAATTTACAGACACTAGCGCCCTCTGCCGGCCAGAAGCCACACTTAACACGGTTTTATAGACACTAGTGCCCTCTACCGGCCAGACGCCAAACTTGACACGAATTTACAGACACTAGCGCCACCTGCCGGCCAGAAGCCACACTTAACACGGTTTTATAGACACTAGCGCCCTCTGCCGGCCAGGCGCCAAACTTGACACGGTTTTTTTTTTTCGATGTTATTACTATTTCATACAACTTTTATATGTTACACCTCGACAAGTTCTTATATCCTACCGGCCAGAAGAAAAACTAAACACGGTTTTATAGACACTAGCGCCACCTGCCGGCAAGAAGACAAACTAAACACGGTTTTATAGACACTAGCGCCCTCTGCCGGCCTGAAGCCACGCTTAACACGGTTTTATACACACTAGCGCCACCTGCCGGCCAGAAGACAAACTAAACACGGTTTTATAGACACTAGCGCCCTCTGCCAGCCAGACGCCAAACTTGACACGAATTTACAGACACTAGCGCCCTCTGCCGGCCAGAAGACAAACTAAACACGGTTTTATAGACACTAGCGCCCTCTGCCGGCCAGACGCCAAACTTGACACGAATTCACAGACACTAGCGCCACCTGCCGGCCAGAAGCCACACTTAACACGGTTTTATAGAAACTAGCGCCCTCTGCCGGCCAGAAGACAAACTAAACACGGTTTTATAGACACTAGCGCCCTCTGCCGGCCAGGCGCCAAACTTGACACGAATTTACAGACACTAGCGCCACCTGCCGGCCAGAAGCCACACTTAACACGGTTTTATAGACACTAGCGCCCTCTGCCGGCCAGGCGCCAAACTTGCACGAATTCACAGACACTAGCGCCACCTGCCGGCCAGAAGCCACACTTAACACGGTTTTATAGACACTAGCGCCCTCTGCCGGCCAGAAGACAAACTAAACACGGTTTTATAGACACTAGCGCCACCTGCCGGCCAGAAGCCACACTTAACACGGTTTTATAGACACTAGCGCCCTCTGCCGGCCAGGCGCCAAACTTGACACGGTTTTTTTTTTTCGATGTTATTACTATTTCATACAACTTTTATATGTTACACCTCGACAAGTTCTTATATCCTACCGGCCAGAAGAAAAACTAAACACGGTTTTATAGACACTAGCGCCACCTGCCGGCAAGAAGACAAACTAAACACGGTTTTATAGACACTAGCGCCCTCTGCCGGCCTGAAGCCACGCTTAACACGGTTTTATACACACTAGCGCCACCTGCCGGCCAGAAGACAAACTAAACACGGTTTTATAGACACTAGCGCCCTCTGCCAGCCAGACGCCAAACTTGACACGAATTTACAGACACTAGCGCCCTCTGCCGGCCAGAAGACAAACTAAACACGGTTTTATAGACACTAGCGCCCTCTGCCGGCCAGACGCCAAACTTGACACGAATTTACAGACACTAGCGCCACCTGCCGGCCAGAAGCCACACTTAACACGGTTTTATAGACACTAGCGCCCTCTGCCGGCCAGGCGCCAAACTTGCACGAATTCACAGACACTAGCGCCACCTGCCGGCCAGAAGCCACACTTAACACGGTTTTATAGACACTAGTGCCCTCTACCGGCCAGACGCCAAACTTGACACGAATTTACAGACACTAGCGCCACCTGCCGGCCAGAAGCCACACTTAACACGGTTTTATAGACACTAGCGCCCTCTGCCGGCCAGGCGCGAAACTTGCACGAATTCACAGACACTAGCGCCACCTGCCGGCCAGAAGCCACACTTAACACGAATTTACAGACACTAGCGCCACCTGCCGGCCAGAAGACAAACTAAACACGGTTTTATAGACACTAGCGCCCTCTGCCGGCCAGGCGCCAAACTTGACACGAATTTACAGACACTAGCGCCCTCTGCCGGCCAGAAGCCACACTTAACACGGTTTTATAGACACTAGTGCCCTCTACCGGCCAGACTCCAAACTTGACACGAATTTACAGACACTAGCGCCACCTGCCGGCCAGAAGCCACACTTAACACGGTTTTATAGACACTAGCGCCCTCTGCCGGCCAGGCGCCAAACTTGACACGAATTTACAGACACTAGCGCCCTCTGCCGGCCAGAAGCCACACTTAACACGGTTTTATAGACACTAGTGCCCTCTACCGGCCAGACGCCAAACTTGACACGAATTTACAGACACTAGCGCCACCTGCCGGCCAGAAGCCACACTTAACACGGTTTTATAGACACTAGCGCCCTCTGCCGGCCAGGCGCCAAACTTGACACGGTTTTTTTTTTTCGATGTTATTACTATTTCATACAACTTTTATATGTTACACCTCGACAAGTTCTTATATCCTACCGGCCAGAAGAAAAACTAAACACGGTTTTATAGACACTAGCGCCACCTGCCGGCAAGAAGACAAACTAAACACGGTTTTATAGACACTAGCGCCCTCTGCCGGCCTGAAGCCACGCTTAACACGGTTTTATACACACTAGCGCCACCTGCCGGCCAGAAGACAAACTAAACACGGTTTTATAGACACTAGCGCCCTCTGCCAGCCAGACGCCAAACTTGACACGAATTTACAGACACTAGCGCCCTCTGCCGGCCAGAAGACAAACTAAACACGGTTTTATAGACACTAGCGCCCTCTGCCGGCCAGGCGCCAAACTTGCACGAATTCACAGACACTAGCGCCACCTGCCGGCCAGAAGCCACACTTAACACGGTTTTATAGACACTAGCGCCCTCTGCCGGCCAGAAGACAAACTAAACACGGTTTTATAGACACTAGCGCCCTCTGCCGGCCAGGCGCCAAACTTGACACGAATTTACAGACACTAGCGCCACCTGCCGGCCAGAAGCCACACTTAACACGGTTTTATAGACACTAGCGCCCTCTGCCGGCCAGGCGCCAAACTTGCACGAATTCACAGACACTAGCGCCACCTGCCGGCCAGAAGCCACACTTAACACGGTTTTATAGACACTAGCGCCCTCTGCCGGCCAGAAGACAAACTAAACACGGTTTTATAGACACTAGCGCCACCTGCCGGCCAGAAGCCACACTTAACACGGTTTTATAGACACTAGCGCCCTCTGCCGGCCAGGCGCCAAACTTGACACGGTTTTTTTTTTTCGATGTTATTACTATTTCATACAACTTTTATATGTTACACCTCGACAAGTTCTTATATCCTACCGGCCAGAAGAAAAACTAAACACGGTTTTATAGACACTAGCGCCACCTGCCGGCAAGAAGACAAACTAAACACGGTTTTATAGACACTAGCGCCCTCTGCCGGCCTGAAGCCACGCTTAACACGGTTTTATACACACTAGCGCCACCTGCCGGCCAGAAGACAAACTAAACACGGTTTTATAGACACTAGCGCCCTCTGCCAGCCAGACGCCAAACTTGACACGAATTTACAGACACTAGCGCCCTCTGCCGGCCAGAAGACAAACTAAACACGGTTTTATAGACACTAGCGCCCTCTGCCGGCCAGACGCCAAACTTGACACGAATTTACAGACACTAGCGCCACCTGCCGGCCAGAAGCCACACTTAACACGGTTTTATAGACACTAGCGCCCTCTGCCGGCCAGGCGCCAAACTTGCACGAATTCACAGACACTAGCGCCACCTGCCGGCCAGAAGCCACACTTAACACGGTTTTATAGACACTAGTGCCCTCTACCGGCCAGACGCCAAACTTGACACGAATTTACAGACACTAGCGCCACCTGCCGGCCAGAAGCCACACTTAACACGGTTTTATAGACACTAGCGCCCTCTGCCGGCCAGGCGCGAAACTTGCACGAATTCACAGACACTAGCGCCACCTGCCGGCCAGAAGCCACACTTAACACGAATTTACAGACACTAGCGCCACCTGCCGGCCAGAAGACAAACTAAACACGGTTTTATAGACACTAGCGCCCTCTGCCGGCCAGGCGCCAAACTTGACACGAATTTACAGACACTAGCGCCCTCTGCCGGCCAGAAGCCACACTTAACACGGTTTTATAGACACTAGTGCCCTCTACCGGCCAGACGCCAAACTTGACACGAATTTACAGACACTAGCGCCACCTGCCGGCCAGAAGCCACACTTAACACGGTTTTATAGACACTAGCGCCCTCTGCCGGCCAGGCGCCAAACTTGACACGAATTTACAGACACTAGCGCCCTCTGCCGGCCAGAAGCCACACTTAACACGGTTTTATAGACACTAGTGCCCTCTACCGGCCAGACGCCAAACTTGACACGAATTTACAGACACTAGCGCCACCTGCCGGCCAGAAGCCACACTTAACACGGTTTTATAGACACTAGCGCCCTCTGCCGGCCAGGCGCCAAACTTGACACGGTTTTTTTTTTTCGATGTTATTACTATTTCATACAACTTTTATATGTTACACCTCGACAAGTTCTTATATCCTACCGGCCAGAAGAAAAACTAAACACGGTTTTATAGACACTAGCGCCACCTGCCGGCAAGAAGACAAACTAAACACGGTTTTATAGACACTAGCGCCCTCTGCCGGCCTGAAGCCACGCTTAACACGGTTTTATACACACTAGCGCCACCTGCCGGCCAGAAGACAAACTAAACACGGTTTTATAGACACTAGCGCCCTCTGCCAGCCAGACGCCAAACTTGACACGAATTTACAGACACTAGCGCCCTCTGCCGGCCAGAAGACAAACTAAACACGGTTTTATAGACACTAGCGCCCTCTGCCGGCCAGGCGCCAAACTTGCACGAATTCACAGACACTAGCGCCACCTGCCGGCCAGAAGCCACACTTAACACGGTTTTATAGACACTAGCGCCCTCTGCCGGCCAGAAGACAAACTAAACACGGTTTTATAGACACTAGCGCCCTCTGCCGGCCAGGCGCCAAACTTGACACGAATTTACAGACACTAGCGCCACCTGCCGGCCAGAAGCCACACTTAACACGGTTTTATAGACACTAGCGCCCTCTGCCGGCCAGGCGCCAAACTTGCACGAATTCACAGACACTAGCGCCACCTGCCGGCCAGAAGCCACACTTAACACGGTTTTATAGACACTAGCGCCCTCTGCCGGCCAGAAGACAAACTAAACACGGTTTTATAGACACTAGCGCCACCTGCCGGCCAGAAGCCACACTTAACACGGTTTTATAGACACTAGCGCCCTCTGCCGGCCAGGCGCCAAACTTGACACGGTTTTTTTTTTTCGATGTTATTACTATTTCATACAACTTTTATATGTTACACCTCGACAAGTTCTTATATCCTACCGGCCAGAAGAAAAACTAAACACGGTTTTATAGACACTAGCGCCACCTGCCGGCAAGAAGACAAACTAAACACGGTTTTATAGACACTAGCGCCCTCTGCCGGCCTGAAGCCACGCTTAACACGGTTTTATACACACTAGCGCCACCTGCCGGCCAGAAGACAAACTAAACACGG
>NW_026614282.1:0-22500 GCF_026230105.1 Diorhabda sublineata
AAAACCGTGTTTAGTTTGTCTTCTGGCCGGCAGAGGGCGCTAGTGTCTATAAAACCGTGTTAAGTGTGGCTTCTGGCCGGCAGGTGGCGCTAGTGTCTGTGAATTCGTGCAAGTTTGGCGCCTGGCCGGCAGAGGGCGCTAGTGTCTATAAAACCGTGTTAAGTGTGGCTTCTGGCCGGCAGGTGGCGCTAGTGTCTGTAAATTCGTGTCAAGTTTGGCGTCTGGCCGGCAGAGGGCGCTAGTGTCTATAAAACCGTGTTTAGTTTGTCTTCTGGCCGGCAGAGGGCGCTAGTGTCTGTAAATTCGTGTCAAGTTTGGCGTCTGGCTGGCAGAGGGCGCTAGTGTCTATAAAACCGTGTTTAGTTTGTCTTCTGGCCGGCAGGTGGCGCTAGTGTGTATAAAACCGTGTTAAGCGTGGCTTCAGGCCGGCAGAGGGCGCTAGTGTCTATAAAACCGTGTTTAGTTTGTCTTCTTGCCGGCAGGTGGCGCTAGTGTCTATAAAACCGTGTTTAGTTTTTCTTCTGGCCGGTAGGATATAAGAACTTGTCGAGGTGTAACATATAAAAGTTGTATGAAATAGTAATAACATCGAAAAAAAAAAACCGTGTCAAGTTTGGCGCCTGGCCGGCAGAGGGCGCTAGTGTCTATAAAACCGTGTTAAGTGTGGCTTCTGGCCGGCAGGTGGCGCTAGTGTCTGTAAATTCGTGTCAAGTTTGGCGTCTGGCCGGTAGAGGGCACTAGTGTCTATAAAACCGTGTTAAGTGTGGCTTCTGGCCGGCAGAGGGCGCTAGTGTCTGTAAATTCGTGTCAAGTTTGGCGTCTGGCCGGCAGAGGGCGCTAGTGTCTATAAAACCGTGTTAAGTGTGGCTTCTGGCCGGCAGGTGGCGCTAGTGTCTGTAAATTCGTGTCAAGTTTGGCGCCTGGCCGGCAGAGGGCGCTAGTGTCTATAAAACCGTGTTTAGTTTGTCTTCTGGCCGGCAGAGGGCGCTAGTGTCTATAAAACCGTGTTAAGTGTGGCTTCTGGCCGGCAGGTGGCGCTAGTGTCTGTGAATTCGTGCAAGTTTGGCGCCTGGCCGGCAGAGGGCGCTAGTGTCTATAAAACCGTGTTAAGTGTGGCTTCTGGCCGGCAGGTGGCGCTAGTGTCTGTAAATTCGTGTCAAGTTTGGCGTCTGGCCGGCAGAGGGCGCTAGTGTCTATAAAACCGTGTTTAGTTTGTCTTCTGGCCGGCAGAGGGCGCTAGTGTCTGTAAATTCGTGTCAAGTTTGGCGTCTGGCTGGCAGAGGGCGCTAGTGTCTATAAAACCGTGTTTAGTTTGTCTTCTGGCCGGCAGGTGGCGCTAGTGTGTATAAAACCGTGTTAAGCGTGGCTTCAGGCCGGCAGAGGGCGCTAGTGTCTATAAAACCGTGTTTAGTTTGTCTTCTTGCCGGCAGGTGGCGCTAGTGTCTATAAAACCGTGTTTAGTTTTTCTTCTGGCCGGTAGGATATAAGAACTTGTCGAGGTGTAACATATAAAAGTTGTATGAAATAGTAATAACATCGAAAAAAAAAAACCGTGTCAAGTTTGGCGCCTGGCCGGCAGAGGGCGCTAGTGTCTATAAAACCGTGTTAAGTGTGGCTTCTGGCCGGCAGGTGGCGCTAGTGTCTATAAAACCGTGTTTAGTTTGTCTTCTGGCCGGCAGAGGGCGCTAGTGTCTATAAAACCGTGTTAAGTGTGGCTTCTGGCCGGCAGGTGGCGCTAGTGTCTGTGAATTCGTGCAAGTTTGGCGCCTGGCCGGCAGAGGGCGCTAGTGTCTATAAAACCGTGTTAAGTGTGGCTTCTGGCCGGCAGGTGGCGCTAGTGTCTGTAAATTCGTGTCAAGTTTGGCGTCTGGCCGGCAGAGGGCGCTAGTATCTATAAAACCGTGTTTAGTTTGTCTTCTGGCCGGCAGAGGGCGCTAGTGTCTGTAAATTCGTGTCAAGTTTGGCGTCTGGCTGGCAGAGGGCGCTAGTGTCTATAAAACCGTGTTTAGTTTGTCTTCTGGCCGGCAGGTGGCGCTAGTGTGTATAAAACCGTGTTAAGCGTGGCTTCAGGCCGGCAGAGGGCGCTAGTGTCTATAAAACCGTGTTTAGTTTGTCTTCTTGCCGGCAGGTGGCGCTAGTGTCTATAAAACCGTGTTTAGTTTTTCTTCTGGCCGGTAGGATATAAGAACTTGTCGAGGTGTAACATATAAAAGTTGTATGAAATAGTAATAACATCGAAAAAAAAAACCGTGTCAAGTTTGGCGCCTGGCCGGCAGAGGGCGCTAGTGTCTATAAAACCGTGTTAAGTGTGGCTTCTGGCCGGCAGGTGGCGCTAGTGTCTGTAAATTCGTGTCAAGTTTGGCGTCTGGCCGGTAGAGGGCACTAGTGTCTATAAAACCGTGTTAAGTGTGGCTTCTGGCCGGCAGAGGGCGCTAGTGTCTGTAAATTCGTGTCAAGTTTGGCGCCTGGCCGGCAGAGGGCGCTAGTGTCTATAAAACCGTGTTTAGTTTGTCTTCTGGCCGGCAGGTGGCGCTAGTGTCTGTAAATTCGTGTTAAGTGTGGCTTCTGGCCGGCAGGTGGCGCTAGTGTCTGTGAATTCGTGCAAGTTTCGCGCCTGGCCGGCAGAGGGCGCTAGTGTCTATAAAACCGTGTTAAGTGTGGCTTCTGGCCGGCAGGTGGCGCTAGTGTCTGTAAATTCGTGTCAAGTTTGGCGTCTGGCCGGTAGAGGGCACTAGTGTCTATAAAACCGTGTTAAGTGTGGCTTCTGGCCGGCAGGTGGCGCTAGTGTCTGTGAATTCGTGCAAGTTTGGCGCCTGGCCGGCAGAGGGCGCTAGTGTCTATAAAACCGTGTTAAGTGTGGCTTCTGGCCGGCAGGTGGCGCTAGTGTCTGTAAATTCGTGTCAAGTTTGGCGTCTGGCCGGCAGAGGGCGCTAGTGTCTATAAAACCGTGTTTAGTTTGTCTTCTGGCCGGCAGAGGGCGCTAGTGTCTGTAAATTCGTGTCAAGTTTGGCGTCTGGCTGGCAGAGGGCGCTAGTGTCTATAAAACCGTGTTTAGTTTGTCTTCTGGCCGGCAGGTGGCGCTAGTGTGTATAAAACCGTGTTAAGCGTGGCTTCAGGCCGGCAGAGGGCGCTAGTGTCTATAAAACCGTGTTTAGTTTGTCTTCTTGCCGGCAGGTGGCGCTAGTGTCTATAAAACCGTGTTTAGTTTTTCTTCTGGCCGGTAGGATATAAGAACTTGTCGAGGTGTAACATATAAAAGTTGTATGAAATAGTAATAACATCGAAAAAAAAAAACCGTGTCAAGTTTGGCGCCTGGCCGGCAGAGGGCGCTAGTGTCTATAAAACCGTGTTAAGTGTGGCTTCTGGCCGGCAGGTGGCGCTAGTGTCTATAAAACCGTGTTTAGTTTGTCTTCTGGCCGGCAGAGGGCGCTAGTGTCTATAAAACCGTGTTAAGTGTGGCTTCTGGCCGGCAGGTGGCGCTAGTGTCTGTGAATTCGTGCAAGTTTGGCGCCTGGCCGGCAGAGGGCGCTAGTGTCTATAAAACCGTGTTAAGTGTGGCTTCTGGCCGGCAGGTGGCGCTAGTGTCTGTAAATTCGTGTCAAGTTTGGCGCCTGGCCGGCAGAGGGCGCTAGTGTCTATAAAACCGTGTTTAGTTTGTCTTCTGGCCGGCAGAGGGCGCTAGTGTCTATAAAACCGTGTTAAGTGTGGCTTCTGGCCGGCAGGTGGCGCTAGTGTCTGTGAATTCGTGCAAGTTTGGCGCCTGGCCGGCAGAGGGCGCTAGTGTCTATAAAACCGTGTTTAGTTTGTCTTCTGGCCGGCAGAGGGCGCTAGTGTCTGTAAATTCGTGTCAAGTTTGGCGTCTGGCTGGCAGAGGGCGCTAGTGTCTATAAAACCGTGTTTAGTTTGTCTTCTGGCCGGCAGGTGGCGCTAGTGTGTATAAAACCGTGTTAAGCGTGGCTTCAGGCCGGCAGAGGGCGCTAGTGTCTATAAAACCGTGTTTAGTTTGTCTTCTTGCCGGCAGGTGGCGCTAGTGTCTATAAAACCGTGTTTAGTTTTTCTTCTGGCCGGTAGGATATAAGAACTTGTCGAGGTGTAACATATAAAAGTTGTATGAAATAGTAATAACATCGAAAAAAAAAAACCGTGTCAAGTTTGGCGCCTGGCCGGCAGAGGGCGCTAGTGTCTATAAAACCGTGTTAAGTGTGGCTTCTGGCCGGCAGGTGGCGCTAGTGTCTGTAAATTCGTGTCAAGTTTGGCGTCTGGCCGGTAGAGGGCACTAGTGTCTATAAAACCGTGTTAAGTGTGGCTTCTGGCCGGCAGAGGGCGCTAGTGTCTGTAAATTCGTGTCAAGTTTGGCGCCTGGCCGGCAGAGGGCGCTAGTGTCTATAAAACCGTGTTAAGTGTGGCTTCTGGCCGGCAGGTGGCGCTAGTGTCTGTAAATTCGTGTCAAGTTTGGCGCCTGGCCGGCAGAGGGCGCTAGTGTCTATAAAACCGTGTTTAGTTTGTCTTCTGGCCGGCAGAGGGCGCTAGTGTCTATAAAACCGTGTTAAGTGTGGCTTCTGGCCGGCAGGTGGCGCTAGTGTCTGTGAATTCGTGCAAGTTTGGCGCCTGGCCGGCAGAGGGCGCTAGTGTCTATAAAACCGTGTTAAGTGTGGCTTCTGGCCGGCAGGTGGCGCTAGTGTCTGTAAATTCGTGTCAAGTTTGGCGTCTGGCCGGCAGAGGGCGCTAGTGTCTATAAAACCGTGTTTAGTTTGTCTTCTGGCCGGCAGAGGGCGCTAGTGTCTGTAAATTCGTGTCAAGTTTGGCGTCTGGCTGGCAGAGGGCGCTAGTGTCTATAAAACCGTGTTTAGTTTGTCTTCTGGCCGGCAGGTGGCGCTAGTGTGTATAAAACCGTGTTAAGCGTGGCTTCAGGCCGGCAGAGGGCGCTAGTGTCTATAAAACCGTGTTTAGTTTGTCTTCTTGCCGGCAGGTGGCGCTAGTGTCTATAAAACCGTGTTTAGTTTTTCTTCTGGCCGGTAGGATATAAGAACTTGTCGAGGTGTAACATATAAAAGTTGTATGAAATAGTAATAACATCGAAAAAAAAAAACCGTGTCAAGTTTGGCGCCTGGCCGGCAGAGGGCGCTAGTGTCTATAAAACCGTGTTAAGTGTGGCTTCTGGCCGGCAGGTGGCGCTAGTGTCTGTAAATTCGTGTCAAGTTTGGCGTCTGGCCGGTAGAGGGCACTAGTGTCTATAAAACCGTGTTAAGTGTGGCTTCTGGCCGGCAGAGGGCGCTAGTGTCTGTAAATTCGTGTCAAGTTTGGCGTCTGGCCGGCAGAGGGCGCTAGTGTCTATAAAACCGTGTTAAGTGTGGCTTCTGGCCGGCAGGTGGCGCTAGTGTCTGTAAATTCGTGTCAAGTTTGGCGCCTGGCCGGCAGAGGGCGCTAGTGTCTATAAAACCGTGTTTAGTTTGTCTTCTGGCCGGCAGAGGGCGCTAGTGTCTATAAAACCGTGTTAAGTGTGGCTTCTGGCCGGCAGGTGGCGCTAGTGTCTGTGAATTCGTGCAAGTTTGGCGCCTGGCCGGCAGAGGGCGCTAGTGTCTATAAAACCGTGTTAAGTGTGGCTTCTGGCCGGCAGGTGGCGCTAGTGTCTGTAAATTCGTGTCAAGTTTGGCGTCTGGCCGGCAGAGGGCGCTAGTGTCTATAAAACCGTGTTTAGTTTGTCTTCTGGCCGGCAGAGGGCGCTAGTGTCTGTAAATTCGTGTCAAGTTTGGCGTCTGGCTGGCAGAGGGCGCTAGTGTCTATAAAACCGTGTTTAGTTTGTCTTCTGGCCGGCAGGTGGCGCTAGTGTGTATAAAACCGTGTTAAGCGTGGCTTCAGGCCGGCAGAGGGCGCTAGTGTCTATAAAACCGTGTTTAGTTTGTCTTCTTGCCGGCAGGTGGCGCTAGTGTCTATAAAACCGTGTTTAGTTTTTCTTCTGGCCGGTAGGATATAAGAACTTGTCGAGGTGTAACATATAAAAGTTGTATGAAATAGTAATAACATCGAAAAAAAAAAACCGTGTCAAGTTTGGCGCCTGGCCGGCAGAGGGCGCTAGTGTCTATAAAACCGTGTTAAGTGTGGCTTCTGGCCGGCAGGTGGCGCTAGTGTCTATAAAACCGTGTTTAGTTTGTCTTCTGGCCGGCAGAGGGCGCTAGTGTCTATAAAACCGTGTTAAGTGTGGCTTCTGGCCGGCAGGTGGCGCTAGTGTCTGTGAATTCGTGCAAGTTTGGCGCCTGGCCGGCAGAGGGCGCTAGTGTCTATAAAACCGTGTTAAGTGTGGCTTCTGGCCGGCAGGTGGCGCTAGTGTCTGTAAATTCGTGTCAAGTTTGGCGTCTGGCCGGCAGAGGGCGCTAGTATCTATAAAACCGTGTTTAGTTTGTCTTCTGGCCGGCAGAGGGCGCTAGTGTCTGTAAATTCGTGTCAAGTTTGGCGTCTGGCTGGCAGAGGGCGCTAGTGTCTATAAAACCGTGTTTAGTTTGTCTTCTGGCCGGCAGGTGGCGCTAGTGTGTATAAAACCGTGTTAAGCGTGGCTTCAGGCCGGCAGAGGGCGCTAGTGTCTATAAAACCGTGTTTAGTTTGTCTTCTTGCCGGCAGGTGGCGCTAGTGTCTATAAAACCGTGTTTAGTTTTTCTTCTGGCCGGTAGGATATAAGAACTTGTCGAGGTGTAACATATAAAAGTTGTATGAAATAGTAATAACATCGAAAAAAAAAAACCGTGTCAAGTTTGGCGCCTGGCCGGCAGAGGGCGCTAGTGTCTATAAAACCGTGTTAAGTGTGGCTTCTGGCCGGCAGGTGGCGCTAGTGTCTGTAAATTCGTGTCAAGTTTGGCGTCTGGCCGGTAGAGGGCACTAGTGTCTATAAAACCGTGTTAAGTGTGGCTTCTGGCCGGCAGAGGGCGCTAGTGTCTGTAAATTCGTGTCAAGTTTGGCGCCTGGCCGGCAGAGGGCGCTAGTGTCTATAAAACCGTGTTTAGTTTGTCTTCTGGCCGGCAGGTGGCGCTAGTGTCTGTAAATTCGTGTTAAGTGTGGCTTCTGGCCGGCAGGTGGCGCTAGTGTCTGTGAATTCGTGCAAGTTTCGCGCCTGGCCGGCAGAGGGCGCTAGTGTCTATAAAACCGTGTTAAGTGTGGCTTCTGGCCGGCAGGTGGCGCTAGTGTCTGTAAATTCGTGTCAAGTTTGGCGTCTGGCCGGTAGAGGGCACTAGTGTCTATAAAACCGTGTTAAGTGTGGCTTCTGGCCGGCAGGTGGCGCTAGTGTCTGTGAATTCGTGCAAGTTTGGCGCCTGGCCGGCAGAGGGCGCTAGTGTCTATAAAACCGTGTTAAGTGTGGCTTCTGGCCGGCAGGTGGCGCTAGTGTCTGTAAATTCGTGTCAAGTTTGGCGTCTGGCCGGCAGAGGGCGCTAGTGTCTATAAAACCGTGTTTAGTTTGTCTTCTGGCCGGCAGAGGGCGCTAGTGTCTGTAAATTCGTGTCAAGTTTGGCGTCTGGCTGGCAGAGGGCGCTAGTGTCTATAAAACCGTGTTTAGTTTGTCTTCTGGCCGGCAGGTGGCGCTAGTGTGTATAAAACCGTGTTAAGCGTGGCTTCAGGCCGGCAGAGGGCGCTAGTGTCTATAAAACCGTGTTTAGTTTGTCTTCTTGCCGGCAGGTGGCGCTAGTGTCTATAAAACCGTGTTTAGTTTTTCTTCTGGCCGGTAGGATATAAGAACTTGTCGAGGTGTAACATATAAAAGTTGTATGAAATAGTAATAACATCGAAAAAAAAAAACCGTGTCAAGTTTGGCGCCTGGCCGGCAGAGGGCGCTAGTGTCTATAAAACCGTGTTAAGTGTGGCTTCTGGCCGGCAGGTGGCGCTAGTGTCTATAAAACCGTGTTTAGTTTGTCTTCTGGCCGGCAGAGGGCGCTAGTGTCTATAAAACCGTGTTAAGTGTGGCTTCTGGCCGGCAGGTGGCGCTAGTGTCTGTGAATTCGTGCAAGTTTGGCGCCTGGCCGGCAGAGGGCGCTAGTGTCTATAAAACCGTGTTAAGTGTGGCTTCTGGCCGGCAGGTGGCGCTAGTGTCTGTAAATTCGTGTCAAGTTTGGCGCCTGGCCGGCAGAGGGCGCTAGTGTCTATAAAACCGTGTTTAGTTTGTCTTCTGGCCGGCAGAGGGCGCTAGTGTCTATAAAACCGTGTTAAGTGTGGCTTCTGGCCGGCAGGTGGCGCTAGTGTCTGTGAATTCGTGCAAGTTTGGCGCCTGGCCGGCAGAGGGCGCTAGTGTCTATAAAACCGTGTTTAGTTTGTCTTCTGGCCGGCAGAGGGCGCTAGTGTCTGTAAATTCGTGTCAAGTTTGGCGTCTGGCTGGCAGAGGGCGCTAGTGTCTATAAAACCGTGTTTAGTTTGTCTTCTGGCCGGCAGGTGGCGCTAGTGTGTATAAAACCGTGTTAAGCGTGGCTTCAGGCCGGCAGAGGGCGCTAGTGTCTATAAAACCGTGTTTAGTTTGTCTTCTTGCCGGCAGGTGGCGCTAGTGTCTATAAAACCGTGTTTAGTTTTTCTTCTGGCCGGTAGGATATAAGAACTTGTCGAGGTGTAACATATAAAAGTTGTATGAAATAGTAATAACATCGAAAAAAAAAAACCGTGTCAAGTTTGGCGCCTGGCCGGCAGAGGGCGCTAGTGTCTATAAAACCGTGTTAAGTGTGGCTTCTGGCCGGCAGGTGGCGCTAGTGTCTGTAAATTCGTGTCAAGTTTGGCGTCTGGCCGGTAGAGGGCACTAGTGTCTATAAAACCGTGTTAAGTGTGGCTTCTGGCCGGCAGAGGGCGCTAGTGTCTGTAAATTCGTGTCAAGTTTGGCGCCTGGCCGGCAGAGGGCGCTAGTGTCTATAAAACCGTGTTAAGTGTGGCTTCTGGCCGGCAGGTGGCGCTAGTGTCTGTAAATTCGTGTCAAGTTTGGCGTCTGGCCGGTAGAGGGCACTAGTGTCTATAAAACCGTGTTAAGTGTGGCTTCTGGCCGGCAGAGGGCGCTAGTGTCTGTAAATTCGTGTCAAGTTTGGCGCCTGGCCGGCAGAGGGCGCTAGTGTCTATAAAACCGTGTTTAGTTTGTCTTCTGGCCGGCAGGTGGCGCTAGTGTCTGTAAATTCGTGTTAAGTGTGGCTTCTGGCCGGCAGGTGGCGCTAGTGTCTGTGAATTCGTGCAAGTTTCGCGCCTGGCCGGCAGAGGGCGCTAGTGTCTATAAAACCGTGTTAAGTGTGGCTTCTGGCCGGCAGGTGGCGCTAGTGTCTGTAAATTCGTGTCAAGTTTGGCGTCTGGCCGGTAGAGGGCACTAGTGTCTATAAAACCGTGTTAAGTGTGGCTTCTGGCCGGCAGGTGGCGCTAGTGTCTGTGAATTCGTGCAAGTTTGGCGCCTGGCCGGCAGAGGGCGCTAGTGTCTATAAAACCGTGTTAAGTGTGGCTTCTGGCCGGCAGGTGGCGCTAGTGTCTGTAAATTCGTGTCAAGTTTGGCGTCTGGCCGGCAGAGGGCGCTAGTGTCTATAAAACCGTGTTTAGTTTGTCTTCTGGCCGGCAGAGGGCGCTAGTGTCTGTAAATTCGTGTCAAGTTTGGCGTCTGGCTGGCAGAGGGCGCTAGTGTCTATAAAACCGTGTTTAGTTTGTCTTCTGGCCGGCAGGTGGCGCTAGTGTGTATAAAACCGTGTTAAGCGTGGCTTCAGGCCGGCAGAGGGCGCTAGTGTCTATAAAACCGTGTTTAGTTTGTCTTCTTGCCGGCAGGTGGCGCTAGTGTCTATAAAACCGTGTTTAGTTTTTCTTCTGGCCGGTAGGATATAAGAACTTGTCGAGGTGTAACATATAAAAGTTGTATGAAATAGTAATAACATCGAAAAAAAAAAACCGTGTCAAGTTTGGCGCCTGGCCGGCAGAGGGCGCTAGTGTCTATAAAACCGTGTTAAGTGTGGCTTCTGGCCGGCAGGTGGCGCTAGTGTCTGTAAATTCGTGTCAAGTTTGGCGTCTGGCCGGTAGAGGGCACTAGTGTCTATAAAACCGTGTTAAGTGTGGCTTCTGGCCGGCAGAGGGCGCTAGTGTCTGTAAATTCGTGTCAAGTTTGGCGCCTGGCCGGCAGAGGGCGCTAGTGTCTATAAAACCGTGTTAAGTGTGGCTTCTGGCCGGCAGGTGGCGCTAGTGTCTGTAAATTCGTGTCAAGTTTGGCGCCTGGCCGGCAGAGGGCGCTAGTGTCTATAAAACCGTGTTTAGTTTGTCTTCTGGCCGGCAGAGGGCGCTAGTGTCTATAAAACCGTGTTAAGTGTGGCTTCTGGCCGGCAGGTGGCGCTAGTGTCTGTGAATTCGTGCAAGTTTGGCGCCTGGCCGGCAGAGGGCGCTAGTGTCTATAAAACCGTGTTAAGTGTGGCTTCTGGCCGGCAGGTGGCGCTAGTGTCTGTAAATTCGTGTCAAGTTTGGCGTCTGGCCGGCAGAGGGCGCTAGTGTCTATAAAACCGTGTTTAGTTTGTCTTCTGGCCGGCAGAGGGCGCTAGTGTCTGTAAATTCGTGTCAAGTTTGGCGTCTGGCTGGCAGAGGGCGCTAGTGTCTATAAAACCGTGTTTAGTTTGTCTTCTGGCCGGCAGGTGGCGCTAGTGTGTATAAAACCGTGTTAAGCGTGGCTTCAGGCCGGCAGAGGGCGCTAGTGTCTATAAAACCGTGTTTAGTTTGTCTTCTTGCAGGCAGGTGGCGCTAGTGTCTATAAAACCGTGTTTAGTTTTTCTTCTGGCCGGTAGGATATAAGAACTTGTCGAGGTGTAACATATAAAAGTTGTATGAAATAGTAATAACATCGAAAAAAAAAAACCGTGTCAAGTTTGGCGCCTGGCCGGCAGAGGGCGCTAGTGTCTATAAAACCGTGTTAAGTGTGGCTTCTGGCCGGCAGGTGGCGCTAGTGTCTGTAAATTCGTGTCAAGTTTGGCGTCTGGCCGGCAGAGGGCGCTAGTATCTATAAAACCGTGTTTAGTTTGTCTTCTGGCCGGCAGAGGGCGCTAGTGTCTGTAAATTCGTGTCAAGTTTGGCGTCTGGCTGGCAGAGGGCGCTAGTGTCTATAAAACCGTGTTTAGTTTGTCTTCTGGCCGGCAGGTGGCGCTAGTGTGTATAAAACCGTGTTAAGCGTGGCTTCAGGCCGGCAGAGGGCGCTAGTGTCTATAAAACCGTGTTTAGTTTGTCTTCTTGCCGGCAGGTGGCGCTAGTGTCTATAAAACCGTGTTTAGTTTTTCTTCTGGCCGGTAGGATATAAGAACTTGTCGAGGTGTAACATATAAAAGTTGTATGAAATAGTAATAACATCGAAAAAAAAAAACCGTGTCAAGTTTGGCGCCTGGCCGGCAGAGGGCGCTAGTGTCTATAAAACCGTGTTAAGTGTGGCTTCTGGCCGGCAGGTGGCGCTAGTGTCTGTAAATTCGTGTCAAGTTTGGCGTCTGGCCGGTAGAGGGCACTAGTGTCTATAAAACCGTGTTAAGTGTGGCTTCTGGCCGGCAGAGGGCGCTAGTGTCTGTAAATTCGTGTCAAGTTTGGCGCCTGGCCGGCAGAGGGCGCTAGTGTCTATAAAACCGTGTTTAGTTTGTCTTCTGGCCGGCAGGTGGCGCTAGTGTCTGTAAATTCGTGTTAAGTGTGGCTTCTGGCCGGCAGGTGGCGCTAGTGTCTGTGAATTCGTGCAAGTTTCGCGCCTGGCCGGCAGAGGGCGCTAGTGTCTATAAAACCGTGTTAAGTGTGGCTTCTGGCCGGCAGGTGGCGCTAGTGTCTGTAAATTCGTGTCAAGTTTGGCGTCTGGCCGGTAGAGGGCACTAGTGTCTATAAAACCGTGTTAAGTGTGGCTTCTGGCCGGCAGGTGGCGCTAGTGTCTGTGAATTCGTGCAAGTTTGGCGCCTGGCCGGCAGAGGGCGCTAGTGTCTATAAAACCGTGTTAAGTGTGGCTTCTGGCCGGCAGGTGGCGCTAGTGTCTGTAAATTCGTGTCAAGTTTGGCGTCTGGCCGGCAGAGGGCGCTAGTGTCTATAAAACCGTGTTTAGTTTGTCTTCTGGCCGGCAGAGGGCGCTAGTGTCTGTAAATTCGTGTCAAGTTTGGCGTCTGGCTGGCAGAGGGCGCTAGTGTCTATAAAACCGTGTTTAGTTTGTCTTCTGGCCGGCAGGTGGCGCTAGTGTGTATAAAACCGTGTTAAGCGTGGCTTCAGGCCGGCAGAGGGCGCTAGTGTCTATAAAACCGTGTTTAGTTTGTCTTCTTGCCGGCAGGTGGCGCTAGTGTCTATAAAACCGTGTTTAGTTTTTCTTCTGGCCGGTAGGATATAAGAACTTGTCGAGGTGTAACATATAAAAGTTGTATGAAATAGTAATAACATCGAAAAAAAAAAACCGTGTCAAGTTTGGCGCCTGGCCGGCAGAGGGCGCTAGTGTCTATAAAACCGTGTTAAGTGTGGCTTCTGGCCGGCAGGTGGCGCTAGTGTCTATAAAACCGTGTTTAGTTTGTCTTCTGGCCGGCAGAGGGCGCTAGTGTCTATAAAACCGTGTTAAGTGTGGCTTCTGGCCGGCAGGTGGCGCTAGTGTCTGTGAATTCGTGCAAGTTTGGCGCCTGGCCGGCAGAGGGCGCTAGTGTCTATAAAACCGTGTTAAGTGTGGCTTCTGGCCGGCAGGTGGCGCTAGTGTCTGTAAATTCGTGTCAAGTTTGGCGCCTGGCCGGCAGAGGGCGCTAGTGTCTATAAAACCGTGTTTAGTTTGTCTTCTGGCCGGCAGAGGGCGCTAGTGTCTATAAAACCGTGTTAAGTGTGGCTTCTGGCCGGCAGGTGGCGCTAGTGTCTGTGAATTCGTGCAAGTTTGGCGCCTGGCCGGCAGAGGGCGCTAGTGTCTATAAAACCGTGTTTAGTTTGTCTTCTGGCCGGCAGAGGGCGCTAGTGTCTGTAAATTCGTGTCAAGTTTGGCGTCTGGCTGGCAGAGGGCGCTAGTGTCTATAAAACCGTGTTTAGTTTGTCTTCTGGCCGGCAGGTGGCGCTAGTGTGTATAAAACCGTGTTAAGCGTGGCTTCAGGCCGGCAGAGGGCGCTAGTGTCTATAAAACCGTGTTTAGTTTGTCTTCTTGCCGGCAGGTGGCGCTAGTGTCTATAAAACCGTGTTTAGTTTTTCTTCTGGCCGGTAGGATATAAGAACTTGTCGAGGTGTAACATATAAAAGTTGTATGAAATAGTAATAACATCGAAAAAAAAAAACCGTGTCAAGTTTGGCGCCTGGCCGGCAGAGGGCGCTAGTGTCTATAAAACCGTGTTAAGTGTGGCTTCTGGCCGGCAGGTGGCGCTAGTGTCTGTAAATTCGTGTCAAGTTTGGCGTCTGGCCGGTAGAGGGCACTAGTGTCTATAAAACCGTGTTAAGTGTGGCTTCTGGCCGGCAGAGGGCGCTAGTGTCTGTAAATTCGTGTCAAGTTTGGCGCCTGGCCGGCAGAGGGCGCTAGTGTCTATAAAACCGTGTTAAGTGTGGCTTCTGGCCGGCAGGTGGCGCTAGTGTCTGTAAATTCGTGTCAAGTTTGGCGTCTGGCCGGTAGAGGGCACTAGTGTCTATAAAACCGTGTTAAGTGTGGCTTCTGGCCGGCAGAGGGCGCTAGTGTCTGTAAATTCGTGTCAAGTTTGGCGCCTGGCCGGCAGAGGGCGCTAGTGTCTATAAAACCGTGTTTAGTTTGTCTTCTGGCCGGCAGGTGGCGCTAGTGTCTGTAAATTCGTGTTAAGTGTGGCTTCTGGCCGGCAGGTGGCGCTAGTGTCTGTGAATTCGTGCAAGTTTCGCGCCTGGCCGGCAGAGGGCGCTAGTGTCTATAAAACCGTGTTAAGTGTGGCTTCTGGCCGGCAGGTGGCGCTAGTGTCTGTAAATTCGTGTCAAGTTTGGCGTCTGGCCGGTAGAGGGCACTAGTGTCTATAAAACCGTGTTAAGTGTGGCTTCTGGCCGGCAGGTGGCGCTAGTGTCTGTGAATTCGTGCAAGTTTGGCGCCTGGCCGGCAGAGGGCGCTAGTGTCTATAAAACCGTGTTAAGTGTGGCTTCTGGCCGGCAGGTGGCGCTAGTGTCTGTAAATTCGTGTCAAGTTTGGCGTCTGGCCGGCAGAGGGCGCTAGTGTCTATAAAACCGTGTTTAGTTTGTCTTCTGGCCGGCAGAGGGCGCTAGTGTCTGTAAATTCGTGTCAAGTTTGGCGTCTGGCTGGCAGAGGGCGCTAGTGTCTATAAAACCGTGTTTAGTTTGTCTTCTGGCCGGCAGGTGGCGCTAGTGTGTATAAAACCGTGTTAAGCGTGGCTTCAGGCCGGCAGAGGGCGCTAGTGTCTATAAAACCGTGTTTAGTTTGTCTTCTTGCCGGCAGGTGGCGCTAGTGTCTATAAAACCGTGTTTAGTTTTTCTTCTGGCCGGTAGGATATAAGAACTTGTCGAGGTGTAACATATAAAAGTTGTATGAAATAGTAATAACATCGAAAAAAAAAAACCGTGTCAAGTTTGGCGCCTGGCCGGCAGAGGGCGCTAGTGTCTATAAAACCGTGTTAAGTGTGGCTTCTGGCCGGCAGGTGGCGCTAGTGTCTATAAAACCGTGTTTAGTTTGTCTTCTGGCCGGCAGAGGGCGCTAGTGTCTATAAAACCGTGTTAAGTGTGGCTTCTGGCCGGCAGGTGGCGCTAGTGTCTGTGAATTCGTGCAAGTTTGGCGCCTGGCCGGCAGAGGGCGCTAGTGTCTATAAAACCGTGTTAAGTGTGGCTTCTGGCCGGCAGGTGGCGCTAGTGTCTGTAAATTCGTGTCAAGTTTGGCGCCTGGCCGGCAGAGGGCGCTAGTGTCTATAAAACCGTGTTTAGTTTGTCTTCTGGCCGGCAGAGGGCGCTAGTGTCTATAAAACCGTGTTAAGTGTGGCTTCTGGCCGGCAGGTGGCGCTAGTGTCTGTGAATTCGTGCAAGTTTGGCGCCTGGCCGGCAGAGGGCGCTAGTGTCTATAAAACCGTGTTTAGTTTGTCTTCTGGCCGGCAGAGGGCGCTAGTGTCTGTAAATTCGTGTCAAGTTTGGCGTCTGGCTGGCAGAGGGCGCTAGTGTCTATAAAACCGTGTTTAGTTTGTCTTCTGGCCGGCAGGTGGCGCTAGTGTGTATAAAACCGTGTTAAGCGTGGCTTCAGGCCGGCAGAGGGCGCTAGTGTCTATAAAACCGTGTTTAGTTTGTCTTCTTGCCGGCAGGTGGCGCTAGTGTCTATAAAACCGTGTTTAGTTTTTCTTCTGGCCGGTAGGATATAAGAACTTGTCGAGGTGTAACATATAAAAGTTGTATGAAATAGTAATAACATCGAAAAAAAAAAACCGTGTCAAGTTTGGCGCCTGGCCGGCAGAGGGCGCTAGTGTCTATAAAACCGTGTTAAGTGTGGCTTCTGGCCGGCAGGTGGCGCTAGTGTCTGTAAATTCGTGTCAAGTTTGGCGTCTGGCCGGTAGAGGGCACTAGTGTCTATAAAACCGTGTTAAGTGTGGCTTCTGGCCGGCAGAGGGCGCTAGTGTCTGTAAATTCGTGTCAAGTTTGGCGCCTGGCCGGCAGAGGGCGCTAGTGTCTATAAAACCGTGTTAAGTGTGGCTTCTGGCCGGCAGGTGGCGCTAGTGTCTGTAAATTCGTGTCAAGTTTGGCGTCTGGCCGGTAGAGGGCACTAGTGTCTATAAAACCGTGTTAAGTGTGGCTTCTGGCCGGCAGAGGGCGCTAGTGTCTGTAAATTCGTGTCAAGTTTGGCGCCTGGCCGGCAGAGGGCGCTAGTGTCTATAAAACCGTGTTTAGTTTGTCTTCTGGCCGGCAGGTGGCGCTAGTGTCTGTAAATTCGTGTTAAGTGTGGCTTCTGGCCGGCAGGTGGCGCTAGTGTCTGTGAATTCGTGCAAGTTTCGCGCCTGGCCGGCAGAGGGCGCTAGTGTCTATAAAACCGTGTTAAGTGTGGCTTCTGGCCGGCAGGTGGCGCTAGTGTCTGTAAATTCGTGTCAAGTTTGGCGTCTGGCCGGTAGAGGGCACTAGTGTCTATAAAACCGTGTTAAGTGTGGCTTCTGGCCGGCAGGTGGCGCTAGTGTCTGTGAATTCGTGCAAGTTTGGCGCCTGGCCGGCAGAGGGCGCTAGTGTCTATAAAACCGTGTTAAGTGTGGCTTCTGGCCGGCAGGTGGCGCTAGTGTCTGTAAATTCGTGTCAAGTTTGGCGTCTGGCCGGCAGAGGGCGCTAGTGTCTATAAAACCGTGTTTAGTTTGTCTTCTGGCCGGCAGAGGGCGCTAGTGTCTGTAAATTCGTGTCAAGTTTGGCGTCTGGCTGGCAGAGGGCGCTAGTGTCTATAAAACCGTGTTTAGTTTGTCTTCTGGCCGGCAGGTGGCGCTAGTGTGTATAAAACCGTGTTAAGCGTGGCTTCAGGCCGGCAGAGGGCGCTAGTGTCTATAAAACCGTGTTTAGTTTGTCTTCTTGCCGGCAGGTGGCGCTAGTGTCTATAAAACCGTGTTTAGTTTTTCTTCTGGCCGGTAGGATATAAGAACTTGTCGAGGTGTAACATATAAAAGTTGTATGAAATAGTAATAACATCGAAAAAAAAAAACCGTGTCAAGTTTGGCGCCTGGCCGGCAGAGGGCGCTAGTGTCTATAAAACCGTGTTAAGTGTGGCTTCTGGCCGGCAGGTGGCGCTAGTGTCTATAAAACCGTGTTTAGTTTGTCTTCTGGCCGGCAGAGGGCGCTAGTGTCTATAAAACCGTGTTAAGTGTGGCTTCTGGCCGGCAGGTGGCGCTAGTGTCTGTGAATTCGTGCAAGTTTGGCGCCTGGCCGGCAGAGGGCGCTAGTGTCTATAAAACCGTGTTAAGTGTGGCTTCTGGCCGGCAGGTGGCGCTAGTGTCTGTAAATTCGTGTCAAGTTTGGCGCCTGGCCGGCAGAGGGCGCTAGTGTCTATAAAACCGTGTTTAGTTTGTCTTCTGGCCGGCAGAGGGCGCTAGTGTCTATAAAACCGTGTTAAGTGTGGCTTCTGGCCGGCAGGTGGCGCTAGTGTCTGTGAATTCGTGCAAGTTTGGCGCCTGGCCGGCAGAGGGCGCTAGTGTCTATAAAACCGTGTTTAGTTTGTCTTCTGGCCGGCAGAGGGCGCTAGTGTCTGTAAATTCGTGTCAAGTTTGGCGTCTGGCTGGCAGAGGGCGCTAGTGTCTATAAAACCGTGTTTAGTTTGTCTTCTGGCCGGCAGGTGGCGCTAGTGTGTATAAAACCGTGTTAAGCGTGGCTTCAGGCCGGCAGAGGGCGCTAGTGTCTATAAAACCGTGTTTAGTTTGTCTTCTTGCCGGCAGGTGGCGCTAGTGTCTATAAAACCGTGTTTAGTTTTTCTTCTGGCCGGTAGGATATAAGAACTTGTCGAGGTGTAACATATAAAAGTTGTATGAAATAGTAATAACATCGAAAAAAAAAACCGTGTCAAGTTTGGCGCCTGGCCGGCAGAGGGCGCTAGTGTCTATAAAACCGTGTTAAGTGTGGCTTCTGGCCGGCAGGTGGCGCTAGTGTCTGTAAATTCGTGTCAAGTTTGGCGTCTGGCCGGTAGAGGGCACTAGTGTCTATAAAACCGTGTTAAGTGTGGCTTCTGGCCGGCAGAGGGCGCTAGTGTCTGTAAATTCGTGTCAAGTTTGGCGCCTGGCCGGCAGAGGGCGCTAGTGTCTATAAAACCGTGTTAAGTGTGGCTTCTGGCCGGCAGGTGGCGCTAGTGTCTGTAAATTCGTGTCAAGTTTGGCGTCTGGCCGGTAGAGGGCACTAGTGTCTATAAAACCGTGTTAAGTGTGGCTTCTGGCCGGCAGAGGGCGCTAGTGTCTGTAAATTCGTGTCAAGTTTGGCGCCTGGCCGGCAGAGGGCGCTAGTGTCTATAAAACCGTGTTTAGTTTGTCTTCTGGCCGGCAGGTGGCGCTAGTGTCTGTAAATTCGTGTTAAGTGTGGCTTCTGGCCGGCAGGTGGCGCTAGTGTCTGTGAATTCGTGCAAGTTTCGCGCCTGGCCGGCAGAGGGCGCTAGTGTCTATAAAACCGTGTTAAGTGTGGCTTCTGGCCGGCAGGTGGCGCTAGTGTCTGTAAATTCGTGTCAAGTTTGGCGTCTGGCCGGTAGAGGGCACTAGTGTCTATAAAACCGTGTTAAGTGTGGCTTCTGGCCGGCAGGTGGCGCTAGTGTCTGTGAATTCGTGCAAGTTTGGCGCCTGGCCGGCAGAGGGCGCTAGTGTCTATAAAACCGTGTTAAGTGTGGCTTCTGGCCGGCAGGTGGCGCTAGTGTCTGTAAATTCGTGTCAAGTTTGGCGTCTGGCCGGCAGAGGGCGCTAGTGTCTATAAAACCGTGTTTAGTTTGTCTTCTGGCCGGCAGAGGGCGCTAGTGTCTGTAAATTCGTGTCAAGTTTGGCGTCTGGCTGGCAGAGGGCGCTAGTGTCTATAAAACCGTGTTTAGTTTGTCTTCTGGCCGGCAGGTGGCGCTAGTGTGTATAAAACCGTGTTAAGCGTGGCTTCAGGCCGGCAGAGGGCGCTAGTGTCTATAAAACCGTGTTTAGTTTGTCTTCTTGCCGGCAGGTGGCGCTAGTGTCTATAAAACCGTGTTTAGTTTTTCTTCTGGCCGGTAGGATATAAGAACTTGTCGAGGTGTAACATATAAAAGTTGTATGAAATAGTAATAACATCGAAAAAAAAAAACCGTGTCAAGTTTGGCGCCTGGCCGGCAGAGGGCGCTAGTGTCTATAAAACCGTGTTAAGTGTGGCTTCTGGCCGGCAGGTGGCGCTAGTGTCTATAAAACCGTGTTTAGTTTGTCTTCTGGCCGGCAGAGGGCGCTAGTGTCTATAAAACCGTGTTAAGTGTGGCTTCTGGCCGGCAGGTGGCGCTAGTGTCTGTGAATTCGTGCAAGTTTGGCGCCTGGCCGGCAGAGGGCGCTAGTGTCTATAAAACCGTGTTAAGTGTGGCTTCTGGCCGGCAGGTGGCGCTAGTGTCTGTAAATTCGTGTCAAGTTTGGCGCCTGGCCGGCAGAGGGCGCTAGTGTCTATAAAACCGTGTTTAGTTTGTCTTCTGGCCGGCAGAGGGCGCTAGTGTCTATAAAACCGTGTTAAGTGTGGCTTCTGGCCGGCAGGTGGCGCTAGTGTCTGTGAATTCGTGCAAGTTTGGCGCCTGGCCGGCAGAGGGCGCTAGTGTCTATAAAACCGTGTTTAGTTTGTCTTCTGGCCGGCAGAGGGCGCTAGTGTCTGTAAATTCGTGTCAAGTTTGGCGTCTGGCTGGCAGAGGGCGCTAGTGTCTATAAAACCGTGTTTAGTTTGTCTTCTGGCCGGCAGGTGGCGCTAGTGTGTATAAAACCGTGTTAAGCGTGGCTTCAGGCCGGCAGAGGGCGCTAGTGTCTATAAAACCGTGTTTAGTTTGTCTTCTTGCCGGCAGGTGGCGCTAGTGTCTATAAAACCGTGTTTAGTTTTTCTTCTGGCCGGTAGGATATAAGAACTTGTCGAGGTGTAACATATAAAAGTTGTATGAAATAGTAATAACATCGAAAAAAAAAAACCGTGTCAAGTTTGGCGCCTGGCCGGCAGAGGGCGCTAGTGTCTATAAAACCGTGTTAAGTGTGGCTTCTGGCCGGCAGGTGGCGCTAGTGTCTGTAAATTCGTGTCAAGTTTGGCGTCTGGCCGGTAGAGGGCACTAGTGTCTATAAAACCGTGTTAAGTGTGGCTTCTGGCCGGCAGAGGGCGCTAGTGTCTGTAAATTCGTGTCAAGTTTGGCGCCTGGCCGGCAGAGGGCGCTAGTGTCTATAAAACCGTGTTAAGTGTGGCTTCTGGCCGGCAGGTGGCGCTAGTGTCTGTAAATTCGTGTCAAGTTTGGCGTCTGGCCGGTAGAGGGCACTAGTGTCTATAAAACCGTGTTAAGTGTGGCTTCTGGCCGGCAGAGGGCGCTAGTGTCTGTAAATTCGTGTCAAGTTTGGCGCCTGGCCGGCAGAGGGCGCTAGTGTCTATAAAACCGTGTTTAGTTTGTCTTCTGGCCGGCAGGTGGCGCTAGTGTCTGTAAATTCGTGTTAAGTGTGGCTTCTGGCCGGCAGGTGGCGCTAGTGTCTGTGAATTCGTGCAAGTTTCGCGCCTGGCCGGCAGAGGGCGCTAGTGTCTATAAAACCGTGTTAAGTGTGGCTTCTGGCCGGCAGGTGGCGCTAGTGTCTGTAAATTCGTGTCAAGTTTGGCGTCTGGCCGGTAGAGGGCACTAGTGTCTATAAAACCGTGTTAAGTGTGGCTTCTGGCCGGCAGGTGGCGCTAGTGTCTGTGAATTCGTGCAAGTTTGGCGCCTGGCCGGCAGAGGGCGCTAGTGTCTATAAAACCGTGTTAAGTGTGGCTTCTGGCCGGCAGGTGGCGCTAGTGTCTGTAAATTCGTGTCAAGTTTGGCGTCTGGCCGGCAGAGGGCGCTAGTGTCTATAAAACCGTGTTTAGTTTGTCTTCTGGCCGGCAGAGGGCGCTAGTGTCTGTAAATTCGTGTCAAGTTTGGCGTCTGGCTGGCAGAGGGCGCTAGTGTCTATAAAACCGTGTTTAGTTTGTCTTCTGGCCGGCAGGTGGCGCTAGTGTGTATAAAACCGTGTTAAGCGTGGCTTCAGGCCGGCAGAGGGCGCTAGTGTCTATAAAACCGTGTTTAGTTTGTCTTCTTGCCGGCAGGTGGCGCTAGTGTCTATAAAACCGTGTTTAGTTTTTCTTCTGGCCGGTAGGATATAAGAACTTGTCGAGGTGTAACATATAAAAGTTGTATGAAATAGTAATAACATCGAAAAAAAAAACCGTGTCAAGTTTGGCGCCTGGCCGGCAGAGGGCGCTAGTGTCTATAAAACCGTGTTAAGTGTGGCTTCTGGCCGGCAGGTGGCGCTAGTGTCTATAAAACCGTGTTTAGTTTGTCTTCTGGCCGGCAGAGGGCGCTAGTGTCTATAAAACCGTGTTAAGTGTGGCTTCTGGCCGGCAGGTGGCGCTAGTGTCTGTGAATTCGTGCAAGTTTGGCGCCTGGCCGGCAGAGGGCGCTAGTGTCTATAAAACCGTGTTAAGTGTGGCTTCTGGCCGGCAGGTGGCGCTAGTGTCTGTAAATTCGTGTCAAGTTTGGCGCCTGGCCGGCAGAGGGCGCTAGTGTCTATAAAACCGTGTTTAGTTTGTCTTCTGGCCGGCAGAGGGCGCTAGTGTCTATAAAACCGTGTTAAGTGTGGCTTCTGGCCGGCAGGTGGCGCTAGTGTCTGTGAATTCGTGCAAGTTTGGCGCCTGGCCGGCAGAGGGCGCTAGTGTCTATAAAACCGTGTTTAGTTTGTCTTCTGGCCGGCAGAGGGCGCTAGTGTCTGTAAATTCGTGTCAAGTTTGGCGTCTGGCTGGCAGAGGGCGCTAGTGTCTATAAAACCGTGTTTAGTTTGTCTTCTGGCCGGCAGGTGGCGCTAGTGTGTATAAAACCGTGTTAAGCGTGGCTTCAGGCCGGCAGAGGGCGCTAGTGTCTATAAAACCGTGTTTAGTTTGTCTTCTTGCCGGCAGGTGGCGCTAGTGTCTATAAAACCGTGTTTAGTTTTTCTTCTGGCCGGTAGGATATAAGAACTTGTCGAGGTGTAACATATAAAAGTTGTATGAAATAGTAATAACATCGAAAAAAAAAAACCGTGTCAAGTTTGGCGCCTGGCCGGCAGAGGGCGCTAGTGTCTATAAAACCGTGTTAAGTGTGGCTTCTGGCCGGCAGGTGGCGCTAGTGTCTGTAAATTCGTGTCAAGTTTGGCGTCTGGCCGGTAGAGGGCACTAGTGTCTATAAAACCGTGTTAAGTGTGGCTTCTGGCCGGCAGAGGGCGCTAGTGTCTGTAAATTCGTGTCAAGTTTGGCGCCTGGCCGGCAGAGGGCGCTAGTGTCTATAAAACCGTGTTAAGTGTGGCTTCTGGCCGGCAGGTGGCGCTAGTGTCTGTAAATTCGTGTCAAGTTTGGCGTCTGGCCGGTAGAGGGCACTAGTGTCTATAAAACCGTGTTAAGTGTGGCTTCTGGCCGGCAGAGGGCGCTAGTGTCTGTAAATTCGTGTCAAGTTTGGCGCCTGGCCGGCAGAGGGCGCTAGTGTCTATAAAACCGTGTTTAGTTTGTCTTCTGGCCGGCAGGTGGCGCTAGTGTCTGTAAATTCGTGTTAAGTGTGGCTTCTGGCCGGCAGGTGGCGCTAGTGTCTGTGAATTCGTGCAAGTTTCGCGCCTGGCCGGCAGAGGGCGCTAGTGTCTATAAAACCGTGTTAAGTGTGGCTTCTGGCCGGCAGGTGGCGCTAGTGTCTGTAAATTCGTGTCAAGTTTGGCGTCTGGCCGGTAGAGGGCACTAGTGTCTATAAAACCGTGTTAAGTGTGGCTTCTGGCCGGCAGGTGGCGCTAGTGTCTGTGAATTCGTGCAAGTTTGGCGCCTGGCCGGCAGAGGGCGCTAGTGTCTATAAAACCGTGTTAAGTGTGGCTTCTGGTCGGCAGGTGGCGCTAGTGTCTGTAAATTCGTGTCAAGTTTGGCGTCTGGCCGGCAGAGGGCGCTAGTGTCTATAAAACCGTGTTTAGT
>NW_026614282.1:27500-40000 GCF_026230105.1 Diorhabda sublineata
TTTTGGGTTACCCCGACGAACTCTCTTGCGAGGGCCCGACTTTTTGACGGTTCCGCTGCCGGGTTCCGGAATAGGAACCGGATTCCCTTTCGCCCGATGGGTGTGTACAAACTTTTTACGTGTTTGTGTACACGTACACACGTACGTACGTACGTAAATAATAAAGCTACACCACATCAACATCGGCTTTCGCCTAGGGCTTAGGATCGACTGACTCGTGTGCAACGGCTGTTCACACGAAACCCTTCTCCACGTCAGTCCTCCAGGGCCTCGCTGGAGTATTTGCTACTACCACCAAGATCTGCACCGACGGCGGCTCCAGACGGCCTCACGGCCAATCCTTCTGCGCACACCGCCGCGACCCTCCTACTCGTCAGAGCTTCAGCGCCATCCATTTTCAGGGCTAGTAACTTCGGCAGGTGAGTTGTTACACACTCCTTGGCGGATTCCGACTTCCATGGCCACCGTCCTGCTGTCTTAAGTTACCAACGCCTTTCATGGTATCCCATAAGCGTCGATTTTGGCGCTTTAACTCGACGTTTGGTTCATCCCACAGCGCCAGTTCTGCTTACCAAAAATGGCCCACTTGGCACTCTGATTCGAGTCTCGCGGCTTCATAAGTTCGAGCAAGCCGGAGATCTCACCCATTTAAAGTTTGAGAATAGGTTGAGGTCGTTTCGACCCCAATGCCTCTAATCATTCGCTTTACCGGATGAAACTCGTACGCTACGAGCGCCAGCTATCCTGAGGGAAACTTCGGAGGGAACCAGCTACTAGATGGTTCGATTAGTCTTTCGCCCCTATACCCAGTTCCGACGATCGATTTGCACGTCAGAATCGCTACGGACCTCCATCAGGGTTTCCCCTGACTTCGTCCTGACCAGGCATAGTTCACCATCTTTCGGGTCCCAGCGTGTACGCTCTTGGTGCGCCTCTTCTCGTAATGAGAACGAGACGCCCCGGGAGTGCGAAGCGATCCAATTTATTAAAAAAGCAAATCGCTTATCCTCCCTTGGTCTACGCGAGGTAAACCTTTACTTTCATTACGCCTTTAGGTTTAGTTATTTCCCAATGACTCGCGCACATGCTAGACTCCTTGGTCCGTGTTTCAAGACGGGTCCTGAAATTACCCAAATCGATAGCGTCGTTGATCGGCGTTTCGAAACGAGGTCTGTTCGAGAACACCGTAACCAACAGTCGTTCCGGGACAGAATCGGCATTATGTCCGATTACCGTCAAACACGAAACGCTCTTGCTACGGGCCGAACGCTAATTATAATTTAGCGGCCCCGCGCCATATTTGTACCGTCGAGCGAGTCTGTCGGAATATCGAGGGTCCGCATGAAAAAATCAAGTGGTCTCCACCTCGAGTCTTAAACAGACACCCAACGGATCACGACGTCCTACTAGAGGAAAAGTGCACGCGTTCGATATCGATTAGAAAAACGTAAAACGCGATTTATTGTGTTGCCGAAACAACAACAATATCCGTCATACAAACGTTCAACTTCAATTATCGAAACGCGAATGAATTTCCTCTTTCGACCTTTCGGGTTTCTCAGGTTTACCCCTGAACGGTTTCACGTACTCTTGAACTCTCTCTTCAAAGTGCTTTTCAACTTTCCCTCACGGTACTTGTTCGCTATCGGTCTCGTGGTCATATTTAGCCTTAGATGGAGTTTACCACCCACTTAGGGCTGCACTCTCAAGCAACCCGACTCTCAGGAGAGATCCTCACGCAATCGGCAACGGTCGCTACGGGCCTGGCACCCTCTATGGGCTGTGGCCCCGTTCAAGAAGGACTTGGACGCGCCGCACGATCTCGTGATAAACGGATCCTCCCTAACACCACATTTCCCGGTGGCCGATATCGACCACGGGATTCGGTGCTGGGCTTTTCCCTGTTCGCTCGCAGCTACTAAGGGAATCCTAGTTAGTTTCTTTTCCTCCGCTTAGTAATATGCTTAAATTCAGCGGGTAATCTCACCTGCTCTGAGGTCGATATATTATAATATATCTATAATATTTAAATACAATTCGCTAAAATATCACAAAAAAAAAACGTGTGTTTAATCACATTATATGAAATATAACATTATTTGTTTTTATTTATAGAGGCGGCAGAGCAAGTTATACATATATATATATATATATATATATATATATATATATATATATAAATTCATATATTTTGTCGATACAGTATAAATGATATAAAAAAAAACACTGGTCAGACGTCCAGTCTTCGAAACTTTATTATTTCTCTCGGACACGACGACCGCGTTATCATTTTAAATATATATAATATATACACTTATTTATCGACTATATATACGTAAATATAACTCTACCAAACAAATTTTATGTATTTCATATAAAAATACACACGATCAATTTATGGTAGTAATAGCGTCGTTGTGTTCAAAAATTGCGCAAATTTTTTCTATAAAAAATTTACGCTGCTTTTCGCATTTTAGGATGCCGCACAAAAAAAAAATACGCACAAGTTTATAGTATGTGCGTGTGTTTTCTTTTAGTGTGCGTTATTGTGTCTCACACATCCCACGCTTAGTCATTTATTTTTCTATAATAAATTGAAAAATTTTAAATTCTAAGCAGTCTTTTAAATTGATACGACCCTCAGTCAGGAGTGGTCCGGGAACGAGTATCCGAGGACCGCAATGTGCGTTCGAAATGTCGATGTTCATGTGTCCTGCAGTTCACAAGTTGACGCGCAATTAGCTGCGTTCTTCATCGACCCACGAGCCAAGTGATTCACCGTTCAGGGTAATCATTTTATTATGTCGTTTTCTCATATTCTATTCGTCGTATTTTTAATATTTGATTATTAAATTAATAATAATATTATAATATTTTATACGCGTATAGAATTATCTAACGACATTTATATAATATATATATATATATATATATATATATATATATTATTTATTAAATGGTAATTATATATAAATTTTAGAGAAATTATAATATCGTACTTAAAAATATCCGATAAATTTTAACCGCTGCACATGTTTTATTACAAACGAGGCGCGCATAGACAGATATCTCGCACGATATATTCCTCTTAATTATTACAAGTTTTTTAATCTTGAAAGTTTTATACAAATTTCGACACGGTCGGGCGTAAATCTTCGAACACCTTCGAAATAATACGTGAAATATTATTTCTAAAACGAATTTTTATACATATCGAAAGAATCGACACGTGCTTAAAAGTTTCGTTTAGGTACCCGGATGAAGAAAATGTCTTATCATCTCACATAATCATCATCACATATAATATTGTCGAAATTTTTTTGTATTACCTTCGATCGATAAAAAACTTATGTAATAATAAAAAAACGAAATAAAATTTCTCCATAAAAATACAGAAGACAGACACACACGACGACAACAACAACAACAACAACAACAGACGACGTTTCAATAATCTATATATTTTTCGTTTATTATAATAACGATTCTTTATATTAGAACGTTTTTAGTTAACAAGAAATTTTGTTAATGATCGTTCTGTCAATCGTTAATATATATATATATAATAATAAAAATATATTGTTACTACTATTGTGTCGTCATCGTCGTTCGTCGTCGTCGTCGTCGTCGACTCCTTCTACTAATCTATGATAAAAATTTTTCGTTATTTTTACTGTAAATTTATATATGTAGATATATATTTTATAGACGTATGAAATATATTTATCTTTTTTTTTTTTAAATATTATTCGAAACTTGTTCGAATTTTATAAAAAAAAAAAAAAAAAATTTCAATATATATACATCATATATTTATATCATATATAAATTTTCTTTTGAAGAGTTCGATTATTTTGTAGAAAAGAAAAATTTCTTTCACAATTATATATAATATAATAATACAGACTTGATTTCGTTTTTTTATTTTTTGTTTAAAAACGAACAAATACTCTGTAATGATCCTTCCGCAGGTTCACCTACGGAAACCTTGTTACGACTTTTACTTCCTCTAAATGATCAAGTTTGGTCATCTTTCCGAAGCATCGGCGACGCCGAAACGCCACCGCGCTCAGTCCGAAGACCTCACTAAATCATTCAATCGGTAGTAGCGACGGGCGGTGTGTACAAAGGGCAGGGACGTAATCAACGCGAGCTTATGACTCGCGCTTACTGGGAATTCCTCGTTCATGGGGAACAATTGCAAGCCCCAATCCCTAGCACGAAGGAGGTTCAGCGGGTTACCCGGGCCGCTCGGCCAGGGAGGACACGCTGATTCCTTCAGTGTAGCGCGCGTGCGGCCCAGAACATCTAAGGGCATCACAGACCTGTTATTGCTCAATCTCGTGCGGCTAGAAGCCGCCTGTCCCTCTAAGAAGAATTATTTGTACGCCGACAGTAAAAACCGCGAACGGCAAGAGCCGAAACTCAATACCGACGGGCCTTTGGGATGTCGAAATACGCCTAGTTAGCAGGCTAGAGTCTCGTTCGTTATCGGAATTAACCAGACAAATCGCTCCACCAACTAAGAACGGCCATGCACCACCACCCACCGAATCAAGAAAGAGCTCTCAATCTGTCAATCCTTCCGGTGTCCGGGCCTGGTGAGGTTTCCCGTGTTGAGTCAAATTAAGCCGCAGGCTCCACTCCTGGTGGTGCCCTTCCGTCAATTCCTTTAAGTTTCAGCTTTGCAACCATACTTCCCCCGGAACCCAAAAGCTTTGGTTTCCCGGAAGCTGCCCGCCGAGTCATCGGAGGAACGTCGGCGGATCGCTAGCTGGCATCGTTTATGGTTAGAACTAGGGCGGTATCTGATCGCCTTCGAACCTCTAACTTTCGTTCTTGATCAATGAAAGCGTTTTTGGCAAATGCTTTCGCTTCTGTCCGTCTTGCGACGATCCAAGAATTTCACCTCTAACGTCGCAATACGAATGCCCCCATCCGTTCCTATTAATCATTACCTCGGGGTTCCGAAAACCAACAAAATAGAACCGAGGTCCTATTCCATTATTCCATGCACACAGTATTCAGGCAAAATTTTGGCCTGCTTTAAGCACTCTAATTTGTTCAAAGTAAACGTGCCGGCCCACCTCGACACTCAGTCAAGAGCACCGCGGCGGGATTGAGTTGGGCCGCCCTTGCGAGCTAAGCCCACCGGCAGGACGTCCCACGACACGCCAGTTGACACCGCGTACGATGAACCAGCGGCGTGGGACACAGATTCGACTACGAGCTTTTTAACCGCAACAACTTTAATATACGCTATTGGAGCTGGAATTACCGCGGCTGCTGGCACCAGACTTGCCCTCCAATTGATCCTCGTTAAAGGGTTTAGAGTGTACTCATTCCGATTACGGGGCCTCGGATGAGTCCCGTATCGTTATTTTTCGTCACTACCTCCCCGTGCCGGGAGTGGGTAATTTGCGCGCCTGCTGCCTTCCTTGGATGTGGTAGCCGTTTCTCAGGCTCCCTCTCCGGAATCGAACCCTGATTCCCCGTTACCCGTTACAACCATGGTAGGCGCAGAACCTACCATCGACAGTTGATAAGGCAGACATTTGAAAGATGCGTCGCCGGTGCGAGACCGTGCGATCAGCGAAAAGTTATTCAGAGTCACCAAATTGTACGATGACGAGCAAGCCCGCCACCGATTGGTTTTGATCTAATAAAAGCGCTCCTTCCGTCTCCGGTCGGAACTCTGTTTGCATGTATTAGCTCTAGAATTACCACAGTTATCCAAGTAAATGTGGGTACGATCTAAGGAACCATAACTGATTTAATGAGCCTTTCGCGGTTTCACCTTAATTTGGCTTGTACTGAGACATGCATGGCTTAATCTTTGAGACAAGCATATGACTACTGGCAGGATCAACCAGGGAACTACTATTTGTGTATTTTATATATAATAAAACTATTATCGAAAAAGTTTTAATAACAATATCCACCACATAATGTGAGGATGAGAATTATGATGACGTTTTTTCATATTACATATATTTTATATTTATACACATAATATTTTATATTCATCTATATTCTCGTATATAATAAACACATTGTTATTTACTTTTTCGTTTGCGTGGTGTTTGCTGCGCTTATTATTGAAAATATATAATTTTCGGCGCCACGCTTTATATATTATAATATATTTTTCTTATATTTCATAAAATTTTCACCGAATCGACTATAAATTTATCTAAAATTTAATCGAAATGATATTTTAAATAAGATATAATTACGTCGACCGGAATAGAATTTCGACATTATCTCTACCCTTCGCTAGATTGTAAGCGACATGGTTTACAATTAGATAATAATGAACGAAATTTTTATTCTCGCTCGGAATAATGAGAGTTATCGCAATTTTGTGTAATAATATAAATGTTATATTATTATATATATTTTTATAGACGATCGCATATGAATCGCTCGCGGTAAAACGCTAGCTAAATTCGCGATCTCGCAATATATAATTTAATTTGTGGATAAATTGATATAATATCTAAAAAGGGAACCGCTAGCAATATACGATAATATATTGGAGGAGAACGGGGACCCTTTCAGAAAACTATATAATCCACTATAATGTGGAATGACCGATACAACGTCTTTACGTAAATTATAACGAGTTCATTAAAATTTAACGAGACGTCAACTTCGATACACCACACATATATGTGCGCTGTACAACGGTACGCTTTCTACATTAACATTAATAAAGATGTATAGTGAAAATATATAAAAGATGTATTATGAATATTAAAAAGAAGTATTATGAAACTTCATACCGTCCGAGACGTAAAAGTGTTATGGAAAATATTAACAATAACGGAAAAAAAGTATTATGAAATTAGATTGCCGCTCGATGTACGAACGTACGAGATGTATTATATAAAAGTTGTATGAAAATAGTGATAATAATGAAAAATGAAGTATAACGAAATTATATTCCGCTCGACTTAGGAACTTGTCGAAAAAGATGAATTGTGAAAGTTGAATGGAGTTGTTTTTTATGTAGGAGCCGTTCGAGGTATATAATATAAAAGTGCTATGAAAATATTAACAATAACGGAAAAAAGTATTATGAAATTAGATCGCCGCTCGATGTATGAACGTCCGAGATGTATTATATAAAAGTTGTATTAAATTAGTGATAATAATGAAAAACAAGTAGTATGAAATTATATTCCGCTCGATATAAGAACTTGTCGAAAAAGATGAATTGCGAAAATTGAATGGAGATGTTTTGTATGTAGGAGCCGTTCGAGGTATATTATATAAAAGTGTTATGGAAAATATTAACAATAACGGAAAAAATGTATTATGAAATTAGATCGCCGCTCGATGAACGAACGTACGAGATGTATTATATAAAAGTTGTATGAAAATAGTAATAATTATGAAAAACAAGTATTATGAAATGAGATTTTCCCTAAATATATGAACTTGTCGAAAAAGATGAATTGTGAAAGTTGAATGGAGATGTTTTGTATGTAGGAACCGTTCGAGGTATATTATATAAAAGTGTTATGGAAAATATTGACAATAACGGAAAAAATGTATTATGAAATTAGATCGCCGCTCGATGAACGAACGTACGAGATGTATTATATAAAAGTTGTATGAAAATAGTAATAATTATGAAAAACAAGTATTATGAAATGAGATTTTCCCTAAATATATGAACTTGTCGAAAAAGATGAATTGTGAAAGTTGAATGGAGATGTTTTGTATGTAGGAACCGTTCGAGGTATATTATATAAAAGTGTTATGGAAAATATTAACAATAACGGAAAAAATGTATTATGAAATTAGATCGCCGCTCGATGAACGAACGTACGAGATGTATTATATAAAAGTTGTATAAAAATAGTAATAATTATGAAAAACAAGTATTATGAAATGAGATTTTCCCTAAATATATGAACTTGTCGAAAAAGATGAATTGTAAAAGTTGAATGGAGATGTTTTGTATGTAGGAACCGTTCGAGGTATATTATATAAAAGTGTTATGGAAAATATTGACAATAACGGAAAAAATGTATTATGAAATTAGATCGCCGCTCGATGAACGAACGTACGAGATGTATTATATAAAAGTTGTATGAAAATAGTAATAATTATGAAAAACAAGTATTATGAAATGAGATTTTCCCTAAATATATGAACTTGTCGAAAAAGATGAATTGTGAAAGTTGAATGGAGATGTTTTGTATGTAGGAGCCGTTCGAGGTATATTATATAAAAGTGCTATGAAAATATTAACAATAACGGAAAAAAGTATTATGAAATTAGATCGCCGCTCGATGTATGAACGTCCGAGATGTATTATATAAAAGTTGTATTAAATTAGTGATAATAATGAAAAACAAGTAGTATGAAATTATATTCCGCTCGACTTAGGAACTTGTCGAAAAAGATGAATTGTGAAAGTTGAATGGAGTTGTTTTTTATGTAGGAGCCGTTCGAGGTATATAATATAAAAGTGCTATGAAAATATTAACAATAACGGAAAAAAGTATTATGAAATTAGATCGCCGCTCGATGTATGAACGTCCGAGATGTATTATATAAAAGTTGTATTAAATTAGTGATAATAATGAAAAACAAGTAGTATGAAATTATATTCCGCTCGATATAAGAACTTGTCGAAAAAGATGAATTGCGAAAATTGAATGGAGATGTTTTGTATGTAGGAGCCGTTCGAGGTATATTATATAAAAGTGTTATGAAAAGTATTAACAATAACGGAAAACAGTATTATGAAATTAGATGACCGCTCGATGTATGAACGTCCGAGGTGCATTATATAAAAGTTGTATAAAATTAGTGATAATAATAAAAAACAATTATTGTGAAATTTTATTCCGCTCGACTTAGGAACTTGTCGAAAAAGATGAATTGCGAAAATTGAAAGTTTGGCGCCTGGCCGGCAGAGGGCGCTAGTGTCTATAAAACCGTGTTAAGTTTGTCTTCTGGCCGGCAGGTGGCGCTAGTGTCTATAAAACCGTGTTAAGTGTGGCTTCTGGCCGGCAGGTGGCGCTAGTGTCTATAAAACCGTGTTTAGTTTGTCTTCTGGCCGGCAGAGGGCGCTAGTGTCTATAAAACCGTGTTAAGTGTGGCTTCTGGCCGGCAGGTGGCGCTAGTGTCTGTGAATTCGTGCAAGTTTGGCGCCTGGCCGGCAGAGGGCGCTAGTGTCTATAAAACCGTGTTAAGTGTGGCTTCTGGCCGGCAGGTGGCGCTAGTGTCTGTAAATTCGTGTCAAGTTTGGCGCCTGGCCGGCAGAGGGCGCTAGTGTCTATAAAACCGTGTTTAGTTTGTCTTCTGGCCGGCAGAGGGCGCTAGTGTCTATAAAACCGTGTTAAGTGTGGCTTCTGGCCGGCAGGTGGCGCTAGTGTCTGTGAATTCGTGCAAGTTTGGCGCCTGGCCGGCAGAGGGCGCTAGTGTCTATAAAACCGTGTTTAGTTTGTCTTCTGGCCGGCAGAGGGCGCTAGTGTCTGTAAATTCGTGTCAAGTTTGGCGTCTGGCTGGCAGAGGGCGCTAGTGTCTATAAAACCGTGTTTAGTTTGTCTTCTGGCCGGCAGGTGGCGCTAGTGTGTATAAAACCGTGTTAAGCGTGGCTTCAGGCCGGCAGAGGGCGCTAGTGTCTATAAAACCGTGTTTAGTTTGTCTTCTTGCCGGCAGGTGGCGCTAGTGTCTATAAAACCGTGTTTAGTTTTTCTTCTGGCCGGTAGGATATAAGAACTTGTCGAGGTGTAACATATAAAAGTTGTATGAAATAGTAATAACATCGAAAAAAAAAAACCGTGTCAAGTTTGGCGCCTGGCCGGCAGAGGGCGCTAGTGTCTATAAAACCGTGTTAAGTGTGGCTTCTGGCCGGCAGGTGGCGCTAGTGTCTGTAAATTCGTGTCAAGTTTGGCGTCTGGCCGGTAGAGGGCACTAGTGTCTATAAAACCGTGTTAAGTGTGGCTTCTGGCCGGCAGAGGGCGCTAGTGTCTGTAAATTCGTGTCAAGTTTGGCGCCTGGCCGGCAGAGGGCGCTAGTGTCTATAAAACCGTGTTAAGTGTGGCTTCTGGCCGGCAGGTGGCGCTAGTGTCTGTAAATTCGTGTCAAGTTTGGCGCCTGGCCGGCAGAGGGCGCTAGTGTCTATAAAACCGTGTTTAGTTTGTCTTCTGGCCGGCAGAGGGCGCTAGTGTCTATAAAACCGTGTTAAGTGTGGCTTCTGGCCGGCAGGTGGCGCTAGTGTCTGTGAATTCGTGCAAGTTTGGCGCCTGGCCGGCAGAGGGCGCTAGTGTCTATAAAACCGTGTTAAGTGTGGCTTCTGGCCGGCAGGTGGCGCTAGTGTCTGTAAATTCGTGTCAAGTTTGGCGTCTGGCCGGCAGAGGGCGCTAGTGTCTATAAAACCGTGTTTAGTTTGTCTTCTGGCCGGCAGAGGGCGCTAGTGTCTGTAAATTCGTGTCAAGTTTGGCGTCTGGCTGGCAGAGGGCGCTAGTGTCTATAAAACCGTGTTTAGTTTGTCTTCTGGCCGGCAGGTGGCGCTAGTGTGTATAAAACCGTGTTAAGCGTGGCTTCAGGCCGGCAGAGGGCGCTAGTGTCTATAAAACCGTGTTTAGTTTGTCTTCTTGCCGGCAGGTGGCGCTAGTGTCTATAAAACCGTGTTTAGTTTTTCTTCTGGCCGGTAGGATATAAGAACTTGTCGAGGTGTAACATATAAAAGTTGTATGAAATAGTAATAACATCGAAAAAAAAAAACCGTGTCAAGTTTGGCGCCTGGCCGGCAGAGGGCGCTAGTGTCTATAAAACCGTGTTAAGTGTGGCTTCTGGCCGGCAGGTGGCGCTAGTGTCTGTAAATTCGTGTCAAGTTTGGCGTCTGGCCGGTAGAGGGCACTAGTGTCTATAAAACCGTGTTAAGTGTGGCTTCTGGCCGGCAGAGGGCGCTAGTGTCTGTAAATTCGTGTCAAGTTTGGCGCCTGGCCGGCAGAGGGCGCTAGTGTCTATAAAACCGTGTTAAGTGTGGCTTCTGGCCGGCAGGTGGCGCTAGTGTCTGTAAATTCGTGTCAAGTTTGGCGCCTGGCCGGCAGAGGGCGCTAGTGTCTATAAAACCGTGTTTAGTTTGTCTTCTGGCCGGCAGAGGGCGCTAGTGTCTATAAAACCGTGTTAAGTGTGGCTTCTGGCCGGCAGGTGGCGCTAGTGTCTGTGAATTCGTGCAAGTTTGGCGCCTGGCCGGCAGAGGGCGCTAGTGTCTATAAAACCGTGTTAAGTGTGGCTTCTGGCCGGCAGGTGGCGCTAGTGTCTGTAAATTCGTGTCAAGTTTGGCGTCTGGCCGGCAGAGGGCGCTAGTGTCTATAAAACCGTGTTTAGTTTGTCTTCTGGCCGGCAGAGGGCGCTAGTGTCTGTAAATTCGTGTCAAGTTTGGCGTCTGGCTGGCAGAGGGCGCTAGTGTCTATAAAACCGTGTTTAGTTTGTCTTCTGGCCGGCAGGTGGCGCTAGTGTGTATAAAACCGTGTTAAGCGTGGCTTCAGGCCGGCAGAGGGCGCTAGTGTCTATAAAACCGTGTTTAGTTTGTCTTCTTGCCGGCAGGTGGCGCTAGTGTCTATAAAACCGTGTTTAGTTTTTCTTCTGGCCGGTAGGATATAAGAACTTGTCGAGGTGTAACATATAAAAGTTGTATGAAATAGTAATAACATCGAAAAAAAAAAACCGTGTCAAGTTTGGCGCCTGGCCGGCAGAGGGCGCTAGTGTCTATAAAACCGTGTTAAGTGTGGCTTCTGGCCGGCAGGTGGCGCTAGTGTCTATAAAACCGTGTTTAGTTTGTCTTCTGGCCGGCAGAGGGCGCTAGTGTCTATAAAACCGTGTTAAGTGTGGCTTCTGGCCGGCAGGTGGCGCTAGTGTCTGTGAATTCGTGCAAGTTTGGCGCCTGGCCGGCAGAGGGCGCTAGTGTCTATAAAACCGTGTTAAGTGTGGCTTCTGGCCGGCAGGTGGCGCTAGTGTCTGTAAATTCGTGTCAAGTTTGGCGTCTGGCCGGCAGAGGGCGCTAGTATCTATAAAACCGTGTTTAGTTTGTCTTCTGGCCGGCAGAGGGCGCTAGTGTCTGTAAATTCGTGTCAAGTTTGGCGTCTGGCTGGCAGAGGGCGCTAGTGTCTATAAAACCGTGTTTAGTTTGTCTTCTGGCCGGCAGGTGGCGCTAGTGTGTATAAAACCGTGTTAAGCGTGGCTTCAGGCCGGCAGAGGGCGCTAGTGTCTATAAAACCGTGTTTAGTTTGTCTTCTTGCCGGCAGGTGGCGCTAGTGTCTATAAAACCGTGTTTAGTTTTTCTTCTGGCCGGTAGGATATAAGAACTTGTCGAGGTGTAACATATAAAAGTTGTATGAAATAGTAATAACATCGAAAAAAAAAAACCGTGTCAAGTTTGGCGCCTGGCCGGCAGAGGGCGCTAGTGTCTATAAAACCGTGTTAAGTGTGGCTTCTGGCCGGCAGGTGGCGCTAGTGTCTGTAAATTCGTG
>NW_026614282.1:47500-70000 GCF_026230105.1 Diorhabda sublineata
CCGAGGACCGCAATGTGCGTTCGAAATGTCGATGTTCATGTGTCCTGCAGTTCACAAGTTGACGCGCAATTAGCTGCGTTCTTCATCGACCCACGAGCCAAGTGATTCACCGTTCAGGGTAATCATTTTATTATGTCGTTTTCTCATATTCTATTCGTCGTATTTTTAATATTTGATTATTAAATTAATAATAATATTATAATATTTTATACGCGTATAGAATTATCTAACGACATTTATATAATATATATATATATATATATATATATATATTATTTATTAAATGGTAATTATATATAAATTTTAGAGAAATTATAATATCGTACTTAAAAATATCCGATAAATTTTAACCGCTGCACATGTTTTATTACAAACGAGGCGCGCATAGACAGATATCTCGCACGATATATTCCTCTTAATTATTACAAGTTTTTTAATCTTGAAAGTTTTATACAAATTTCGACACGGTCGGGCGTAAATCTTCGAACACCTTCGAAATAATACGTGAAATATTATTTCTAAAACGAATTTTTATACATATCGAAAGAATCGACACGTGCTTAAAAGTTTCGTTTAGGTACCCGGATGAAGAAAATGTCTTATCATCTCACATAATCATCATCACATATAATATTGTCGAAATTTTTTTGTATTACCTTCGATCGATAAAAAACTTATGTAATAATAAAAAAACGAAATAAAATTTCTCCATAAAAATACAGAAGACAGACACACACGACGACAACAACAACAACAACAACAACAGACGACGTTTCAATAATCTATATATTTTTCGTTTATTATAATAACGATTCTTTATATTAGAACGTTTTTAGTTAACAAGAAATTTTGTTAATGATCGTTCTGTCAATCGTTAATATATATATATATAATAATAAAAATATATTGTTACTACTATTGTGTCGTCATCGTCGTTCGTCGTCGTCGTCGTCGTCGACTCCTTCTACTAATCTATGATAAAAATTTTTCGTTATTTTTACTGTAAATTTATATATGTAGATATATATTTTATAGACGTATGAAATATATTTATCTTTTTTTTTTTTAAATATTATTCGAAACTTGTTCGAATTTTATAAAAAAAAAAAAAAAAAATTTCAATATATATACATCATATATTTATATCATATATAAATTTTCTTTTGAAGAGTTCGATTATTTTGTAGAAAAGAAAAATTTCTTTCACAATTATATATAATATAATAATACAGACTTGATTTCGTTTTTTTATTTTTTGTTTAAAAACGAACAAATACTCTGTAATGATCCTTCCGCAGGTTCACCTACGGAAACCTTGTTACGACTTTTACTTCCTCTAAATGATCAAGTTTGGTCATCTTTCCGAAGCATCGGCGACGCCGAAACGCCACCGCGCTCAGTCCGAAGACCTCACTAAATCATTCAATCGGTAGTAGCGACGGGCGGTGTGTACAAAGGGCAGGGACGTAATCAACGCGAGCTTATGACTCGCGCTTACTGGGAATTCCTCGTTCATGGGGAACAATTGCAAGCCCCAATCCCTAGCACGAAGGAGGTTCAGCGGGTTACCCGGGCCGCTCGGCCAGGGAGGACACGCTGATTCCTTCAGTGTAGCGCGCGTGCGGCCCAGAACATCTAAGGGCATCACAGACCTGTTATTGCTCAATCTCGTGCGGCTAGAAGCCGCCTGTCCCTCTAAGAAGAATTATTTGTACGCCGACAGTAAAAACCGCGAACGGCAAGAGCCGAAACTCAATACCGACGGGCCTTTGGGATGTCGAAATACGCCTAGTTAGCAGGCTAGAGTCTCGTTCGTTATCGGAATTAACCAGACAAATCGCTCCACCAACTAAGAACGGCCATGCACCACCACCCACCGAATCAAGAAAGAGCTCTCAATCTGTCAATCCTTCCGGTGTCCGGGCCTGGTGAGGTTTCCCGTGTTGAGTCAAATTAA
Source organism: Diorhabda sublineata (assembly GCF_026230105.1). Taxonomy (NCBI): domain Eukaryota; kingdom Metazoa; phylum Arthropoda; class Insecta; order Coleoptera; family Chrysomelidae; genus Diorhabda; species Diorhabda sublineata. The sequence continues at coordinate 49,458 of NW_026614282.1, forward strand.
GCCGCAGGCTCCACTCCTGGTGGTGCCCTTCCGTCAATTCCTTTAAGTTTCAGCTTTGCAACCATACTTCCCCCGGAACCCAAAAGCTTTGGTTTCCCGGAAGCTGCCCGCCGAGTCATCGGAGGAACGTCGGCGGATCGCTAGCTGGCATCGTTTATGGTTAGAACTAGGGCGGTATCTGATCGCCTTCGAACCTCTAACTTTCGTTCTTGATCAATGAAAGCGTTTTTGGCAAATGCTTTCGCTTCTGTCCGTCTTGCGACGATCCAAGAATTTCACCTCTAACGTCGCAATACGAATGCCCCCATCCGTTCCTATTAATCATTACCTCGGGGTTCCGAAAACCAACAAAATAGAACCGAGGTCCTATTCCATTATTCCATGCACACAGTATTCAGGCAAAATTTTGGCCTGCTTTAAGCACTCTAATTTGTTCAAAGTAAACGTGCCGGCCCACCTCGACACTCAGTCAAGAGCACCGCGGCGGGATTGAGTTGGGCCGCCCTTGCGAGCTAAGCCCACCGGCAGGACGTCCCACGACACGCCAGTTGACACCGCGTACGATGAACCAGCGGCGTGGGACACAGATTCGACTACGAGCTTTTTAACCGCAACAACTTTAATATACGCTATTGGAGCTGGAATTACCGCGGCTGCTGGCACCAGACTTGCCCTCCAATTGATCCTCGTTAAAGGGTTTAGAGTGTACTCATTCCGATTACGGGGCCTCGGATGAGTCCCGTATCGTTATTTTTCGTCACTACCTCCCCGTGCCGGGAGTGGGTAATTTGCGCGCCTGCTGCCTTCCTTGGATGTGGTAGCCGTTTCTCAGGCTCCCTCTCCGGAATCGAACCCTGATTCCCCGTTACCCGTTACAACCATGGTAGGCGCAGAACCTACCATCGACAGTTGATAAGGCAGACATTTGAAAGATGCGTCGCCGGTGCGAGACCGTGCGATCAGCGAAAAGTTATTCAGAGTCACCAAATTGTACGATGACGAGCAAGCCCGCCACCGATTGGTTTTGATCTAATAAAAGCGCTCCTTCCGTCTCCGGTCGGAACTCTGTTTGCATGTATTAGCTCTAGAATTACCACAGTTATCCAAGTAAATGTGGGTACGATCTAAGGAACCATAACTGATTTAATGAGCCTTTCGCGGTTTCACCTTAATTTGGCTTGTACTGAGACATGCATGGCTTAATCTTTGAGACAAGCATATGACTACTGGCAGGATCAACCAGGGAACTACTATTTGTGTATTTTATATATAATAAAACTATTATCGAAAAAGTTTTAATAACAATATCCACCACATAATGTGAGGATGAGAATTATGATGACGTTTTTTCATATTACATATATTTTATATTTATACACATAATATTTTATATTCATCTATATTCTCGTATATAATAAACACATTGTTATTTACTTTTTCGTTTGCGTGGTGTTTGCTGCGCTTATTATTGAAAATATATAATTTTCGGCGCCACGCTTTATATATTATAATATATTTTTCTTATATTTCATAAAATTTTCACCGAATCGACTATAAATTTATCTAAAATTTAATCGAAATGATATTTTAAATAAGATATAATTACGTCGACCGGAATAGAATTTCGACATTATCTCTACCCTTCGCTAGATTGTAAGCGACATGGTTTACAATTAGATAATAATGAACGAAATTTTTATTCTCGCTCGGAATAATGAGAGTTATCGCAATTTTGTGTAATAATATAAATGTTATATTATTATATATATTTTTATAGACGATCGCATATGAATCGCTCGCGGTAAAACGCTAGCTAAATTCGCGATCTCGCAATATATAATTTAATTTGTGGATAAATTGATATAATATCTAAAAAGGGAACCGCTAGCAATATACGATAATATATTGGAGGAGAACGGGGACCCTTTCAGAAAACTATATAATCCACTATAATGTGGAATGACCGATACAACGTCTTTACGTAAATTATAACGAGTTCATTAAAATTTAACGAGACGTCAACTTCGATACACCACACATATATGTGCGCTGTACAACGGTACGCTTTCTACATTAACATTAATAAAGATGTATAGTGAAAATATATAAAAGATGTATTATGAATATTAAAAAGAAGTATTATGAAACTTCATACCGTCCGAGACGTAAAAGTGTTATGGAAAATATTAACAATAACGGAAAAAAAGTATTATGAAATTAGATTGCCGCTCGATGTACGAACGTACGAGATGTATTATATAAAAGTTGTATGAAAATAGTGATAATAATGAAAAATGAAGTATAACGAAATTATATTCCGCTCGACTTAGGAACTTGTCGAAAAAGATGAATTGTGAAAGTTGAATGGAGTTGTTTTTTATGTAGGAGCCGTTCGAGGTATATAATATAAAAGTGCTATGAAAATATTAACAATAACGGAAAAAAGTATTATGAAATTAGATCGCCGCTCGATGTATGAACGTCCGAGATGTATTATATAAAAGTTGTATTAAATTAGTGATAATAATGAAAAACAAGTAGTATGAAATTATATTCCGCTCGATATAAGAACTTGTCGAAAAAGATGAATTGCGAAAATTGAATGGAGATGTTTTGTATGTAGGAGCCGTTCGAGGTATATTATATAAAAGTGTTATGGAAAATATTAACAATAACGGAAAAAATGTATTATGAAATTAGATCGCCGCTCGATGAACGAACGTACGAGATGTATTATATAAAAGTTGTATGAAAATAGTAATAATTATGAAAAACAAGTATTATGAAATGAGATTTTCCCTAAATATATGAACTTGTCGAAAAAGATGAATTGTGAAAGTTGAATGGAGATGTTTTGTATGTAGGAACCGTTCGAGGTATATTATATAAAAGTGTTATGGAAAATATTGACAATAACGGAAAAAATGTATTATGAAATTAGATCGCCGCTCGATGAACGAACGTACGAGATGTATTTATATAAAAGTTGTATTAAATTAGTGATAATAATGAAAAACAAGTAGTATGAAATTATATTCCGCTCGATATAAGAACTTGTCGAAAAAGATGAATTGCGAAAATTGAATGGAGATGTTTTGTATGTAGGAGCCGTTCGAGGTATATTATATAAAAGTGTTATGGAAAATATTAACAATAACGGAAAAAATGTATTATGAAATTAGATCGCCGCTCGATGAACGAACGTACGAGATGTATTATATAAAAGTTGTATGAAAATAGTAATAATTATGAAAAACAAGTATTATGAAATGAGATTTTCCCTAAATATATGAACTTGTCGAAAAAGATGAATTGTGAAAGTTGAATGGAGATGTTTTGTATGTAGGAACCGTTCGAGGTATATTATATAAAAGTGTTATGGAAAATATTAACAATAACGGAAAAAATGTATTATGAAATTAGATCGCCGCTCGATGAACGAACGTACGAGATGTATTATATAAAAGTTGTATGAAAATAGTAATAATTATGAAAAACAAGTATTATGAAATGAGATTTTCCCTAAATATATGAACTTGTCGAAAAAGATGAATTGTAAAAGTTGAATGGAGATGTTTTGTATGTAGGAACCGTTCGAGGTATATTATATAAAAGTGTTATGGAAATATTAACAATAACGGAAAAAAGTATTATGAAATTAGATCGCCGCTCGATGTATGAACGTCCGAGATGTATTATATAAAAGTTGTATTAAATTAGTGATAATAATGAAAAACAAGTAGTATGAAATTATATTCCGCTCGACTTAGGAACTTGTCGAAAAAGATGAATTGTGAAAGTTGAATGGAGTTGTTTTTTATGTAGGAGCCGTTCGAGGTATATAATATAAAAGTGCTATGAAAATATTAACAATAACGGAAAAAAGTATTATGAAATTAGATCGCCGCTCGATGTATGAACGTCCGAGATGTATTATATAAAAGTTGTATTAAATTAGTGATAATAATGAAAAACAAGTAGTATGAAATTATATTCCGCTCGATATAAGAACTTGTCGAAAAAGATGAATTGCGAAAATTGAATGGAGATGTTTTGTATGTAGGAGCCGTTCGAGGTATATTATATAAAAGTGTTATGAAAAGTATTAACAATAACGGAAAACAGTATTATGAAATTAGATGACCGCTCGATGTATGAACGTCCGAGGTGCATTATATAAAAGTTGTATAAAATTAGTGATAATAATAAAAAACAATTATTGTGAAATTTTATTCCGCTCGACTTAGGAACTTGTCGAAAAAGATGAATTGCGAAAATTGAAAGTTTGGCGCCTGGCCGGCAGAGGGCGCTAGTGTCTATAAAACCGTGTTAAGTTTGTCTTCTGGCCGGCAGGTGGCGCTAGTGTCTATAAAACCGTGTCAAGTTTGGCGCCTGGCCGGCAGAGGGCGCTAGTGTCTATAAAACCGTGTTAAGTGTGGCTTCTGGCCGGCAGGTGGCGCTAGTGTCTGTAAATTCGTGTCAAGTTTGGCGTCTGGCCGGTAGAGGGCACTAGTGTCTATAAAACCGTGTTAAGTGTGGCTTCTGGCCGGCAGATGGCGCTAGTGTCTGTAAATTCGTGTCAAGTTTGGCGTCTGGCCGGCAGAGGGCGCTAGTGTCTATAAAACCGTGTTTAGTTTTTCTTCTGGCCGGTAGGATATAAGAACTTGTCGAGGTGTAACATATAAAAGTTGTATGAAATAGTAATAACATCGAAAAAAAAAAACCGTGTCAAGTTTGGCGCCTGGCCGGCAGAGGGCGCTAGTGTCTATAAAACCGTGTTAAGTGTGGCTTCTGGCCGGCAGGTGGCGCTAGTGTCTGTAAATTCGTGTCAAGTTTGGCGTCTGGCCGGTAGAGGGCACTAGTGTCTATAAAACCGTGTTAAGTGTGGCTTCTGGCCGGCAGAGGGCGCTAGTGTCTGTAAATTCGTGTCAAGTTTGGCGCCTGGCCGGCAGAGGGCGCTAGTGTCTATAAAACCGTGTTAAGTGTGGCTTCTGGCCGGTAGAGGGCACTAGTGTCTATAAAACCGTGTTAAGTGTGGCTTCTGGCCGGCAGATGGCGCTAGTGTCTGTAAATTCGTGTCAAGTTTGGCGTCTGGCCGGCAGAGGGCGCTAGTGTCTATAAAACCGTGTTTAGTTTTTCTTCTGGCCGGTAGGATATAAGAACTTGTCGAGGTGTAACATATAAAAGTTGTATGAAATAGTAATAACATCGAAAAAAAAAAACCGTGTCAAGTTTGGCGCCTGGCCGGCAGAGGGCGCTAGTGTCTATAAAACCGTGTTAAGTGTGGCTTCTGGCCGGCAGGTGGCGCTAGTGTCTGTAAATTCGTGTCAAGTTTGGCGCCTGGCCGGCAGAGGGCGCTAGTGTCTATAAAACCGTGTTAAGTTTGGCGTCTGGCCGGTAGAGGGCACTAGTGTCTATAAAACCGTGTTAAGTGTGGCTTCTGGCCGGCAGATGGCGCTAGTGTCTGTAAATTCGTGTCAAGTTTGGCGTCTGGCCGGCAGAGGGCGCTAGTGTCTATAAAACCGTGTTTAGTTTTTCTTCTGGCCGGTAGGATATAAGAACTTGTCGAGGTGTAACATATAAAAGTTGTATGAAATAGTAATAACATCGAAAAAAAAAAACCGTGTCAAGTTTGGCGCCTGGCCGGCAGAGGGCGCTAGTGTCTATAAAACCGTGTTAAGTGTGGCTTCTGGCCGGCAGGTGGCGCTAGTGTCTGTAAATTCGTGTCAAGTTTGGCGTCTGGCCGGTAGAGGGCACTAGTGTCTATAAAACCGTGTTAAGTGTGGCTTCTGGCCGGCAGAGGGCGCTAGTGTCTGTAAATTCGTGTCAAGTTTGGCGCCTGGCCGGCAGAGGGCGCTAGTGTCTATAAAACCGTGTTAAGTGTGGCTTCTGGCCGGCAGGTGGCGCTAGTGTCTGTGAATTCGTGCAAGTTTGGCGCCTGGCCGGCAGAGGGCGCTAGTGTCTATAAAACCGTGTTAAGTGTGGCTTCTGGCCGGCAGGTGGCGCTAGTGTCTGTAAATTCGTGTCAAGTTTGGCGTCTGGCCGGCAGAGGGCGCTAGTGTCTATAAAACCGTGTTTAGTTTGTCTTCTGGCCGGCAGAGGGCGCTAGTGTCTGTAAATTCGTGTCAAGTTTGGCGTCTGGCTGGCAGAGGGCGCTAGTGTCTATAAAACCGTGTTTAGTTTGTCTTCTGGCCGGCAGGTGGCGCTAGTGTGTATAAAACCGTGTTAAGCGTGGCTTCAGGCCGGCAGAGGGCGCTAGTGTCTATAAAACCGTGTTTAGTTTGTCTTCTTGCCGGCAGGTGGCGCTAGTGTCTATAAAACCGTGTTTAGTTTTTCTTCTGGCCGGTAGGATATAAGAACTTGTCGAGGTGTAACATATAAAAGTTGTATGAAATAGTAATAACATCGAAAAAAAAAACCGTGTCAAGTTTGGCGCCTGGCCGGCAGAGGGCGCTAGTGTCTATAAAACCGTGTTAAGTGTGGCTTCTGGCCGGCAGGTGGCGCTAGTGTCTATAAAACCGTGTTTAGTTTGTCTTCTGGCCGGCAGAGGGCGCTAGTGTCTATAAAACCGTGTTAAGTGTGGCTTCTGGCCGGCAGGTGGCGCTAGTGTCTGTGAATTCGTGCAAGTTTGGCGCCTGGCCGGCAGAGGGCGCTAGTGTCTATAAAACCGTGTTAGGTGTGGCTTCTGGCCAGCAGGTGGCGCTAGTGTCTGTAAATTCGTGTCAAGTTTGGCGTCTGGCCGGCAGAGGGCGCTAGTATCTATAAAACCGTGTTTAGTTTGTCTTCTGGCCGGCAGAGGGCGCTAGTGTCTGTAAATTCGTGTCAAGTTTGGCGTCTGGCTGGCAGAGGGCGCTAGTGTCTATAAAACCGTGTTTAGTTTGTCTTCTGGCCGGCAGGTGGCGCTAGTGTGTATAAAACCGTGTTAAGCGTGGCTTCAGGCCGGCAGAGGGCGCTAGTGTCTATAAAACCGTGTTTAGTTTGTCTTCTTGCCGGCAGGTGGCGCTAGTGTCTATAAAACCGTGTTTAGTTTTTCTTCTGGCCGGTAGGATATAAGAACTTGTCGAGGTGTAACATATAAAAGTTGTATGAAATAGTAATAACATCGAAAAAAAAAAACCGTGTCAAGTTTGGCGCCTGGCCGGCAGAGGGCGCTAGTGTCTATAAAACCGTGTTAAGTGTGGCTTCTGGCCGGCAGGTGGCGCTAGTGTCTGTAAATTCGTGTCAAGTTTGGCGTCTGGCCGGTAGAGGGCACTAGTGTCTATAAAACCGTGTTAAGTGTGGCTTCTGGCCGGCAGAGGGCGCTAGTGTCTGTAAATTCGTGTCAAGTTTGGCGCCTGGCCGGCAGAGGGCGCTAGTGTCTATAAAACCGTGTTTAGTTTGTCTTCTGGCCGGCAGGTGGCGCTAGTGTCTGTAAATTCGTGTTAAGTGTGGCTTCTGGCCGGCAGGTGGCGCTAGTGTCTGTGAATTCGTGCAAGTTTCGCGCCTGGCCGGCAGAGGGCGCTAGTGTCTATAAAACCGTGTTAAGTGTGGCTTCTGGCCGGCAGGTGGCGCTAGTGTCTGTAAATTCGTGTCAAGTTTGGCGTCTGGCCGGCAGAGGGCGCTAGTGTCTATAAAACCGTGTTTAGTTTGTCTTCTGGCCGGCAGAGGGCGCTAGTGTCTGTAAATTCGTGTCAAGTTTGGCGTCTGGCTGGCAGAGGGCGCTAGTGTCTATAAAACCGTGTTTAGTTTGTCTTCTGGCCGGCAGGTGGCGCTAGTGTGTATAAAACCGTGTTAAGCGTGGCTTCAGGCCGGCAGAGGGCGCTAGTGTCTATAAAACCGTGTTTAGTTTGTCTTCTTGCCGGCAGGTGGCGCTAGTGTCTATAAAACCGTGTTTAGTTTTTCTTCTGGCCGGTAGGATATAAGAACTTGTCGAGGTGTAACATATAAAAGTTGTATGAAATAGTAATAACATCGAAAAAAAAAAACCGTGTCAAGTTTGGCGCCTGGCCGGCAGAGGGCGCTAGTGTCTATAAAACCGTGTTAAGTGTGGCTTCTGGCCGGCAGGTGGCGCTAGTGTCTGTAAATTCGTGTCAAGTTTGGCGTCTGGCCGGTAGAGGGCACTAGTGTCTATAAAACCGTGTTAAGTGTGGCTTCTGGCCGGCAGAGGGCGCTAGTGTCTGTAAATTCGTGTCAAGTTTGGCGCCTGGCCGGCAGAGGGCGCTAGTGTCTATAAAACCGTGTTAAGTGTGGCTTCTGGCCGGCAGGTGGCGCTAGTGTCTGTAAATTCGTGTCAAGTTTGGCGCCTGGCCGGCAGAGGGCGCTAGTGTCTATAAAACCGTGTTTAGTTTGTCTTCTGGCCGGCAGAGGGCGCTAGTGTCTATAAAACCGTGTTAAGTGTGGCTTCTGGCCGGCAGGTGGCGCTAGTGTCTGTGAATTCGTGCAAGTTTGGCGCCTGGCCGGCAGAGGGCGCTAGTGTCTATAAAACCGTGTTAAGTGTGGCTTCTGGCCGGCAGGTGGCGCTAGTGTCTGTAAATTCGTGTCAAGTTTGGCGTCTGGCTGGTAGAGGGCACTAGTGTCTATAAAACCGTGTTTAGTTTGTCTTCTGGCCGGCAGAGGGCGCTAGTGTCTGTAAATTCGTGTCAAGTTTGGCGTCTGGCCGGCAGAGGGCGCTAGTGTCTATAAAACCGTGTTAAGTGTGGCTTCTGGCCGGCAGGTGGCGCTAGTGTCTGTAAATTCGTGTCAAGTTTGGCGCCTGGCCGGCAGAGGGCGCTAGTGTCTATAAAACCGTGTTTAGTTTGTCTTCTGGCCGGCAGAGGGCGCTAGTGTCTATAAAACCGTGTTAAGTGTGGCTTCTGGCCGGCAGGTGGCGCTAGTGTCTGTGAATTCGTGCAAGTTTGGCGCCTGGCCGGCAGAGGGCGCTAGTGTCTATAAAACCGTGTTAAGTGTGGCTTCTGGCCGGCAGGTGGCGCTAGTGTCTGTAAATTCGTGTCAAGTTTGGCGTCTGGCCGGCAGAGGGCGCTAGTGTCTATAAAACCGTGTTTAGTTTGTCTTCTGGCCGGCAGAGGGCGCTAGTGTCTGTAAATTCGTGTCAAGTTTGGCGTCTGGCTGGCAGAGGGCGCTAGTGTCTATAAAACCGTGTTTAGTTTGTCTTCTGGCCGGCAGGTGGCGCTAGTGTGTATAAAACCGTGTTAAGCGTGGCTTCAGGCCGGCAGAGGGCGCTAGTGTCTATAAAACCGTGTTTAGTTTGTCTTCTTGCCGGCAGGTGGCGCTAGTGTCTATAAAACCGTGTTTAGTTTTTCTTCTGGCCGGTAGGATATAAGAACTTGTCGAGGTGTAACATATAAAAGTTGTATGAAATAGTATAACATCGAAAAAAAAAAACCGTGTCAAGTTTGGCGCCTGGCCGGCAGAGGGCGCTAGTGTCTATAAAACCGTGTTAAGTGTGGCTTCTGGCCGGCAGGTGGCGCTAGTGTCTATAAAACCGTGTTTAGTTTGTCTTCTGGCCGGCAGAGGGCGCTAGTGTCTATAAAACCGTGTTAAGTGTGGCTTCTGGCCGGCAGGTGGCGCTAGTGTCTGTGAATTCGTGCAAGTTTGGCGCCTGGCCGGCAGAGGGCGCTAGTGTCTATAAAACCGTGTTAAGTGTGGCTTCTGGCCGGCAGAGGGCGCTAGTGTCTGTAAATTCGTGTCAAGTTTGGCGTCTGGCCGGCAGAGGGCGCTAGTATCTATAAAACCGTGTTTAGTTTGTCTTCTGGCCGGCAGAGGGCGCTAGTGTCTGTAAATTCGTGTCAAGTTTGGCGTCTGGCTGGCAGAGGGCGCTAGTGTCTATAAAACCGTGTTTAGTTTGTCTTCTGGCCGGCAGGTGGCGCTAGTGTGTATGAAACCGTGTTAAGCGTGGCTTCAGGCCGGCAGAGGGCGCTAGTGTCTATAAAACCGTGTTTAGTTTGTCTTCTTGCCGGCAGGTGGCGCTAGTGTCTATAAAACCGTGTTTAGTTTTTCTTCTGGCCGGTAGGATATAAGAACTTGTCGAGGTGTAACATATAAAAGTTGTATGAAATAGTAATAACATCGAAAAAAAAAAACCGTGTCAAGTTTGGCGCCTGGCCGGCAGAGGGCGCTAGTGTCTATAAAACCGTGTTAAGTGTGGCTTCTGGCCGGCAGGTGGCGCTAGTGTCTGTAAATTCGTGTCAAGTTTGGCGTCTGGCCGGTAGAGGGCACTAGTGTCTATAAAACCGTGTTAAGTGTGGCTTCTGGCCGGCAGAGGGCGCTAGTGTCTGTAAATTCGTGTCAAGTTTGGCGCCTGGCCGGCAGAGGGCGCTAGTGTCTATAAAACCGTGTTTAGTTTGTCTTCTGGCCGGCAGGTGGCGCTAGTGTCTGTAAATTCGTGTTAAGTGTGGCTTCTGGCCGGCAGGTGGCGCTAGTGTCTGTGAATTCGTGCAAGTTTCGCGCCTGGCCGGCAGAGGGCGCTAGTGTCTATAAAACCGTGTTAAGTGTGGCTTCTGGCCGGCAGGTGGCGCTAGTGTCTGTAAATTCGTGTCAAGTTTGGCGTCTGGCCGGCAGAGGGCGCTAGTGTCTATAAAACCGTGTTAAGTGTGGCTTCTGGCCGGCAGGTGGCGCTAGTGTCTGTAAATTCGTGTCAAGTTTGGCGTCTGGCCGGTAGAGGGCACTAGTGTCTATAAAACCGTGTTAAGTGTGGCTTCTGGCCGGCAGGTGGCGCTAGTGTCTGTGAATTCGTGCAAGTTTGGCGCCTGGCCGGCAGAGGGCGCTAGTGTCTATAAAACCGTGTTAAGTGTGGCTTCTGGCCGGCAGGTGGCGCTAGTGTCTGTAAATTCGTGTCAAGTTTGGCGTCTGGCCGGCAGAGGGCGCTAGTGTCTATAAAACCGTGTTTAGTTTGTCTTCTGGCCGGCAGAGGGCGCTAGTGTCTGTAAATTCGTGTCAAGTTTGGCGTCTGGCTGGCAGAGGGCGCTAGTGTCTATAAAACCGTGTTTAGTTTGTCTTCTGGCCGGCAGGTGGCGCTAGTGTGTATAAAACCGTGTTAAGCGTGGCTTCAGGCCGGCAGAGGGCGCTAGTGTCTATAAAACCGTGTTAAGTTTGTCTTCTTGCCGGCAGGTGGCGCTAGTGTCTATAAAACCGTGTTTAGTTTTTCTTCTGGCCGGTAGGATATAAGAACTTGTCGAGGTGTAACATATAAAAGTTGTATGAAATAGTAATAACATCGAAAAAAAAAAACCGTGTCAAGTTTGGCGCCTGGCCGGCAGAGGGCGCTAGTGTCTATAAAACCGTGTTAAGTGTGGCTTCTGGCCGGCAGGTGGCGCTAGTGTCTATAAAACCGTGTTTAGTTTGTCTTCTGGCCGGCAGAGGGCGCTAGTGTCTATAAAACCGTGTTAAGTGTGGCTTCTGGCCGGCAGGTGGCGCTAGTGTCTGTGAATTCGTGCAAGTTTGGCGCCTGGCCGGCAGAGGGCGCTAGTGTCTATAAAACCGTGTTAAGTGTGGCTTCTGGCCGGCAGGTGGCGCTAGTGTCTGTAAATTCGTGTCAAGTTTGGCGCCTGGCCGGCAGAGGGCGCTAGTGTCTATAAAACCGTGTTTAGTTTGTCTTCTGGCCGGCAGAGGGCGCTAGTGTCTATAAAACCGTGTTAAGTGTGGCTTCTGGCCGGCAGGTGGCGCTAGTGTCTGTGAATTCGTGCAAGTTTGGCGCCTGGCCGGCAGAGGGCGCTAGTGTCTATAAAACCGTGTTTAGTTTGTCTTCTGGCCGGCAGAGGGCGCTAGTGTCTGTAAATTCGTGTCAAGTTTGGCGTCTGGCTGGCAGAGGGCGCTAGTGTCTATAAAACCGTGTTTAGTTTGTCTTCTGGCCGGCAGGTGGCGCTAGTGTGTATAAAACCGTGTTAAGCGTGGCTTCAGGCCGGCAGAGGGCGCTAGTGTCTATAAAACCGTGTTTAGTTTGTCTTCTTGCCGGCAGGTGGCGCTAGTGTCTATAAAACCGTGTTTAGTTTTTCTTCTGGCCGGTAGGATATAAGAACTTGTCGAGGTGTAACATATAAAAGTTGTATGAAATAGTAATAACATCGAAAAAAAAAAACCGTGTCAAGTTTGGCGCCTGGCCGGCAGAGGGCGCTAGTGTCTATAAAACCGTGTTAAGTGTGGCTTCTGGCCGGCAGGTGGCGCTAGTGTCTGTAAATTCGTGTCAAGTTTGGCGTCTGGCCGGTAGAGGGCACTAGTGTCTATAAAACCGTGTTAAGTGTGGCTTCTGGCCGGCAGAGGGCGCTAGTGTCTGTAAATTCGTGTCAAGTTTGGCGCCTGGCCGGCAGAGGGCGCTAGTGTCTATAAAACCGTGTTAAGTGTGGCTTCTGGCCGGCAGGTGGCGCTAGTGTCTGTAAATTCGTGTCAAGTTTGGCGCCTGGCCGGCAGAGGGCGCTAGTGTCTATAAAACCGTGTTTAGTTTGTCTTCTGGCCGGCAGAGGGCGCTAGTGTCTATAAAACCGTGTTAAGTGTGGCTTCTGGCCGGCAGGTGGCGCTAGTGTCTGTGAATTCGTGCAAGTTTGGCGCCTGGCCGGCAGAGGGCGCTAGTGTCTATAAAACCGTGTTAAGTGTGGCTTCTGGCCGGCAGGTGGCGCTAGTGTCTGTAAATTCGTGTCAAGTTTGGCGTCTGGCCGGCAGAGGGCGCTAGTGTCTATAAAACCGTGTTTAGTTTGTCTTCTGGCCGGCAGAGGGCGCTAGTGTCTGTAAATTCGTGTCAAGTTTGGCGTCTGGCTGGCAGAGGGCGCTAGTGTCTATAAAACCGTGTTTAGTTTGTCTTCTGGCCGGCAGGTGGCGCTAGTGTGTATAAAACCGTGTTAAGCGTGGCTTCAGGCCGGCAGAGGGCGCTAGTGTCTATAAAACCGTGTTTAGTTTGTCTTCTTGCCGGCAGGTGGCGCTAGTGTCTATAAAACCGTGTTTAGTTTTTCTTCTGGCCGGTAGGATATAAGAACTTGTCGAGGTGTAACATATAAAAGTTGTATGAAATAGTAATAACATCGAAAAAAAAAAACCGTGTCAAGTTTGGCGCCTGGCCGGCAGAGGGCGCTAGTGTCTATAAAACCGTGTTAAGTGTGGCTTCTGGCCGGCAGGTGGCGCTAGTGTCTGTAAATTCGTGTCAAGTTTGGCGTCTGGCCGGTAGAGGGCACTAGTGTCTATAAAACCGTGTTAAGTGTGGCTTCTGGCCGGCAGAGGGCGCTAGTGTCTGTAAATTCGTGTCAAGTTTGGCGTCTGGCCGGCAGAGGGCGCTAATGTCTATAAAACCGTGTTAAGTGTGGCTTCTGGCCGGCAGGTGGCGCTAGTGTCTGTAAATTCGTGTCAAGTTTGGCGCCTGGCCGGCAGAGGGCGCTAGTGTCTATAAAACCGTGTTTAGTTTGTCTTCTGGCCGGCAGAGGGCGCTAGTGTCTATAAAACCGTGTTAAGTGTGGCTTCTGGCCGGCAGGTGGCGCTAGTGTCTGTGAATTCGTGCAAGTTTGGCGCCTGGCCGGCAGAGGGCGCTAGTGTCTATAAAACCGTGTTAAGTGTGGCTTCTGGCCGGCAGGTGGCGCTAGTGTCTGTAAATTCGTGTCAAGTTTGGCGTCTGGCCGGCAGAGGGCGCTAGTGTCTATAAAACCGTGTTTAGTTTGTCTTCTGGCCGGCAGAGGGCGCTAGTGTCTGTAAATTCGTGTCAAGTTTGGCGTCTGGCTGGCAGAGGGCGCTAGTGTCTATAAAACCGTGTTTAGTTTGTCTTCTGGCCGGCAGGTGGCGCTAGTGTGTATAAAACCGTGTTAAGCGTGGCTTCAGGCCGGCAGAGGGCGCTAGTGTCTATAAAACCGTGTTTAGTTTGTCTTCTTGCCGGCAGGTGGCGCTAGTGTCTATAAAACCGTGTTTAGTTTTTCTTCTGGCCGGTAGGATATAAGAACTTGTCGAGGTGTAACATATAAAAGTTGTATGAAATAGTAATAACATCGAAAAAAAAAAACCGTGTCAAGTTTGGCGCCTGGCCGGCAGAGGGCGCTAGTGTCTATAAAACCGTGTTAAGTGTGGCTTCTGGCCGGCAGGTGGCGCTAGTGTCTATAAAACCGTGTTTAGTTTGTCTTCTGGCCGGCAGAGGGCGCTAGTGTCTATAAAACCGTGTTAAGTGTGGCTTCTGGCCGGCAGGTGGCGCTAGTGTCTGTGAATTCGTGCAAGTTTGGCGCCTGGCCGGCAGAGGGCGCTAGTGTCTATAAAACCGTGTTAAGTGTGGCTTCTGGCTGGCAGGTGGCGCTAGTGTCTGTAAATTCGTGTCAAGTTTGGCGTCTGGCCGGCAGAGGGCGCTAGTATCTATAAAACCGTGTTTAGTTTGTCTTCTGGCCGGCAGAGGGCGCTAGTGTCTGTAAATTCGTGTCAAGTTTGGCGTCTGGCTGGCAGAGGGCGCTAGTGTCTATAAAACCGTGTTTAGTTTGTCTTCTGGCCGGCAGGTGGCGCTAGTGTCTGTAAATTCGTGTTAAGTGTGGCGTCTGGCCGGTAGAGGGCACTAGTGTCTATAAAACCGTGTTAAGTGTGGCTTCTGGCCGGCAGGTGGCGCTAGTGTCTGTGAATTCGTGCAAGTTTCGCGCCTGGCCGGCAGAGGGCGCTAGTGTCTATAAAACCGTGTTAAGTGTGGCTTCTGGCCGGCAGGTGGCGCTAGTGTCTGTAAATTCGTGTCAAGTTTGGCGTCTGGCCGGCAGAGGGCGCTAGTGTCTATAAAACCGTGTTAAGTGTGGCTTCTGGCCGGCAGGTGGCGCTAGTGTCTGTGAATTCGTGCAAGTTTGGCGCCTGGCCGGCAGAGGGCGCTAGTGTCTATAAAACCGTGTTAAGTGTGGCTTCTGGCCGGCAGGTGGCGCTAGTGTCTGTAAATTCGTGTCAAGTTTGGCGTCTGGCCGGCAGAGGGCGCTAGTGTCTATAAAACCGTGTTTAGTTTGTCTTCTGGCCGGCAGAGGGCGCTAGTGTCTGTAAATTCGTGTCAAGTTTGGCGTCTGGCTGGCAGAGGGCGCTAGTGTCTATAAAACCGTGTTTAGTTTGTCTTCTGGCCGGCAGGTGGCGCTAGTGTGTATAAAACCGTGTTAAGCGTGGCTTCAGGCCGGCAGAGGGCGCTAGTGTCTATAAAACCGTGTTTAGTTTGTCTTCTTGCCGGCAGGTGGCGCTAGTGTCTATAAAACCGTGTTTAGTTTTTCTTCTGGCCGGTAGGATATAAGAACTTGTCGAGGTGTAACATATAAAAGTTGTATGAAATAGTAATAACATCGAAAAAAAAAAACCGTGTCAAGTTTGGCGCCTGGCCGGCAGAGGGCGCTAGTGTCTATAAAACCGTGTTAAGTGTGGCTTCTGGCCGGCAGGTGGCGCTAGTGTCTATAAAACCGTGTTTAGTTTGTCTTCTGGCCGGCAGAGGGCGCTAGTGTCTATAAAACCGTGTTAAGTGTGGCTTCTGGCCGGCAGGTGGCGCTAGTGTCTGTGAATTCGTGCAAGTTTGGCGCCTGGCCGGCAGAGGGCGCTAGTGTCTATAAAACCGTGTTAAGTGTGGCTTCTGGCCGGCAGAGGGCGCTAGTGTCTGTAAATTCGTGTCAAGTTTGGCGTCTGGCCGGCAGAGGGCGCTAGTATCTATAAAACCGTGTTTAGTTTGTCTTCTGGCCGGCAGAGGGCGCTAGTGTCTGTAAATTCGTGTCAAGTTTGGCGTCTGGCTGGCAGAGGGCGCTAGTGTCTATAAAACCGTGTTTAGTTTGTCTTCTGGCCGGCAGGTGGCGCTAGTGTGTATGAAACCGTGTTAAGCGTGGCTTCAGGCCGGCAGAGGGCGCTAGTGTCTATAAAACCGTGTTTAGTTTGTCTTCTTGCCGGCAGGTGGCGCTAGTGTCTATAAAACCGTGTTTAGTTTTTCTTCTGGCCGGTAGGATATAAGAACTTGTCGAGGTGTAACATATAAAAGTTGTATGAAATAGTAATAACATCGAAAAAAAAAAACCGTGTCAAGTTTGGCGCCTGGCCGGCAGAGGGCGCTAGTGTCTATAAAACCGTGTTAAGTGTGGCTTCTGGCCGGCAGGTGGCGCTAGTGTCTGTAAATTCGTGTCAAGTTTGGCGTCTGGCCGGTAGAGGGCACTAGTGTCTATAAAACCGTGTTAAGTGTGGCTTCTGGCCGGCAGAGGGCGCTAGTGTCTGTAAATTCGTGTCAAGTTTGGCGCCTGGCCGGCAGAGGGCGCTAGTGTCTATAAAACCGTGTTTAGTTTGTCTTCTGGCCGGCAGGTGGCGCTAGTGTCTGTAAATTCGTGTTAAGTGTGGCTTCTGGCCGGCAGGTGGCGCTAGTGTCTGTGAATTCGTGCAAGTTTCGCGCCTGGCCGGCAGAGGGCGCTAGTGTCTATAAAACCGTGTTAAGTGTGGCTTCTGGCCGGCAGGTGGCGCTAGTGTCTGTAAATTCGTGTCAAGTTTGGCGTCTGGCCGGCAGAGGGCGCTAGTGTCTATAAAACCGTGTTAAGTGTGGCTTCTGGCCGGCAGGTGGCGCTAGTGTCTGTAAATTCGTGTCAAGTTTGGCGTCTGGCCGGTAGAGGGCACTAGTGTCTATAAAACCGTGTTAAGTGTGGCTTCTGGCCGGCAGGTGGCGCTAGTGTCTGTGAATTCGTGCAAGTTTGGCGCCTGGCCGGCAGAGGGCGCTAGTGTCTATAAAACCGTGTTAAGTGTGGCTTCTGGCCGGCAGGTGGCGCTAGTGTCTGTAAATTCGTGTCAAGTTTGGCGTCTGGCCGGCAGAGGGCGCTAGTGTCTATAAAACCGTGTTTAGTTTGTCTTCTGGCCGGCAGAGGGCGCTAGTGTCTGTAAATTCGTGTCAAGTTTGGCGTCTGGCTGGCAGAGGGCGCTAGTGTCTATAAAACCGTGTTTAGTTTGTCTTCTGGCCGGCAGGTGGCGCTAGTGTGTATAAAACCGTGTTAAGCGTGGCTTCAGGCCGGCAGAGGGCGCTAGTGTCTATAAAACCGTGTTAAGTTTGTCTTCTTGCCGGCAGGTGGCGCTAGTGTCTATAAAACCGTGTTTAGTTTTTCTTCTGGCCGGTAGGATATAAGAACTTGTCGAGGTGTAACATATAAAAGTTGTATGAAATAGTAATAACATCGAAAAAAAAAAACCGTGTCAAGTTTGGCGCCTGGCCGGCAGAGGGCGCTAGTGTCTATAAAACCGTGTTAAGTGTGGCTTCTGGCCGGCAGGTGGCGCTAGTGTCTATAAAACCGTGTTTAGTTTGTCTTCTGGCCGGCAGAGGGCGCTAGTGTCTATAAAACCGTGTTAAGTGTGGCTTCTGGCCGGCAGGTGGCGCTAGTGTCTGTGAATTCGTGCAAGTTTGGCGCCTGGCCGGCAGAGGGCGCTAGTGTCTATAAAACCGTGTTAAGTGTGGCTTCTGGCCGGCAGGTGGCGCTAGTGTCTGTAAATTCGTGTCAAGTTTGGCGCCTGGCCGGCAGAGGGCGCTAGTGTCTATAAAACCGTGTTTAGTTTGTCTTCTGGCCGGCAGAGGGCGCTAGTGTCTATAAAACCGTGTTAAGTGTGGCTTCTGGCCGGCAGGTGGCGCTAGTGTCTGTGAATTCGTGCAAGTTTGGCGCCTGGCCGGCAGAGGGCGCTAGTGTCTATAAAACCGTGTTTAGTTTGTCTTCTGGCCGGCAGAGGGCGCTAGTGTCTGTAAATTCGTGTCAAGTTTGGCGTCTGGCTGGCAGAGGGCGCTAGTGTCTATAAAACCGTGTTTAGTTTGTCTTCTGGCCGGCAGGTGGCGCTAGTGTGTATAAAACCGTGTTAAGCGTGGCTTCAGGCCGGCAGAGGGCGCTAGTGTCTATAAAACCGTGTTTAGTTTGTCTTCTTGCCGGCAGGTGGCGCTAGTGTCTATAAAACCGTGTTTAGTTTTTCTTCTGGCCGGTAGGATATAAGAACTTGTCGAGGTGTAACATATAAAAGTTGTATGAAATAGTAATAACATCGAAAAAAAAAAACCGTGTCAAGTTTGGCGCCTGGCCGGCAGAGGGCGCTAGTGTCTATAAAACCGTGTTAAGTGTGGCTTCTGGCCGGCAGGTGGCGCTAGTGTCTGTAAATTCGTGTCAAGTTTGGCGTCTGGCCGGTAGAGGGCACTAGTGTCTATAAAACCGTGTTAAGTGTGGCTTCTGGCCGGCAGAGGGCGCTAGTGTCTGTAAATTCGTGTCAAGTTTGGCGCCTGGCCGGCAGAGGGCGCTAGTGTCTATAAAACCGTGTTAAGTGTGGCTTCTGGCCGGCAGGTGGCGCTAGTGTCTGTAAATTCGTGTCAAGTTTGGCGCCTGGCCGGCAGAGGGCGCTAGTGTCTATAAAACCGTGTTTAGTTTGTCTTCTGGCCGGCAGAGGGCGCTAGTGTCTATAAAACCGTGTTAAGTGTGGCTTCTGGCCGGCAGGTGGCGCTAGTGTCTGTGAATTCGTGCAAGTTTGGCGCCTGGCCGGCAGAGGGCGCTAGTGTCTATAAAACCGTGTTAAGTGTGGCTTCTGGCCGGCAGGTGGCGCTAGTGTCTGTAAATTCGTGTCAAGTTTGGCGTCTGGCCGGCAGAGGGCGCTAGTGTCTATAAAACCGTGTTTAGTTTGTCTTCTGGCCGGCAGAGGGCGCTAGTGTCTGTAAATTCGTGTCAAGTTTGGCGTCTGGCTGGCAGAGGGCGCTAGTGTCTATAAAACCGTGTTTAGTTTGTCTTCTGGCCGGCAGGTGGCGCTAGTGTGTATAAAACCGTGTTAAGCGTGGCTTCAGGCCGGCAGAGGGCGCTAGTGTCTATAAAACCGTGTTTAGTTTGTCTTCTTGCCGGCAGGTGGCGCTAGTGTCTATAAAACCGTGTTTAGTTTTTCTTCTGGCCGGTAGGATATAAGAACTTGTCGAGGTGTAACATATAAAAGTTGTATGAAATAGTAATAACATCGAAAAAAAAAAACCGTGTCAAGTTTGGCGCCTGGCCGGCAGAGGGCGCTAGTGTCTATAAAACCGTGTTAAGTGTGGCTTCTGGCCGGCAGGTGGCGCTAGTGTCTGTAAATTCGTGTCAAGTTTGGCGTCTGGCCGGTAGAGGGCACTAGTGTCTATAAAACCGTGTTAAGTGTGGCTTCTGGCCGGCAGAGGGCGCTAGTGTCTGTAAATTCGTGTCAAGTTTGGCGTCTGGCCGGCAGAGGGCGCTAGTGTCTATAAAACCGTGTTAAGTGTGGCTTCTGGCCGGCAGGTGGCGCTAGTGTCTGTAAATTCGTGTCAAGTTTGGCGCCTGGCCGGCAGAGGGCGCTAGTGTCTATAAAACCGTGTTTAGTTTGTCTTCTGGCCGGCAGAGGGCGCTAGTGTCTATAAAACCGTGTTAAGTGTGGCTTCTGGCCGGCAGGTGGCGCTAGTGTCTGTGAATTCGTGCAAGTTTGGCGCCTGGCCGGCAGAGGGCGCTAGTGTCTATAAAACCGTGTTAAGTGTGGCTTCTGGCCGGCAGGTGGCGCTAGTGTCTGTAAATTCGTGTCAAGTTTGGCGCCTGGCCGGCAGAGGGCGCTAGTGTCTATAAAACCGTGTTTAGTTTGTCTTCTGGCCGGCAGAGGGCGCTAGTGTCTATAAAACCGTGTTAAGTGTGGCTTCTGGCCGGCAGGTGGCGCTAGTGTCTGTGAATTCGTGCAAGTTTGGCGCCTGGCCGGCAGAGGGCGCTAGTGTCTATAAAACCGTGTTTAGTTTGTCTTCTGGCCGGCAGAGGGCGCTAGTGTCTGTAAATTCGTGTCAAGTTTGGCGTCTGGCTGGCAGAGGGCGCTAGTGTCTATAAAACCGTGTTTAGTTTGTCTTCTGGCCGGCAGGTGGCGCTAGTGTGTATAAAACCGTGTTAAGCGTGGCTTCAGGCCGGCAGAGGGCGCTAGTGTCTATAAAACCGTGTTTAGTTTGTCTTCTTGCCGGCAGGTGGCGCTAGTGTCTATAAAACCGTGTTTAGTTTTTCTTCTGGCCGGTAGGATATAAGAACTTGTCGAGGTGTAACATATAAAAGTTGTATGAAATAGTAATAACATCGAAAAAAAAAAACCGTGTCAAGTTTGGCGCCTGGCCGGCAGAGGGCGCTAGTGTCTATAAAACCGTGTTAAGTGTGGCTTCTGGCCGGCAGGTGGCGCTAGTGTCTGTAAATTCGTGTCAAGTTTGGCGTCTGGCCGGTAGAGGGCACTAGTGTCTATAAAACCGTGTTAAGTGTGGCTTCTGGCCGGCAGAGGGCGCTAGTGTCTGTAAATTCGTGTCAAGTTTGGCGCCTGGCCGGCAGAGGGCGCTAGTGTCTATAAAACCGTGTTAAGTGTGGCTTCTGGCCGGCAGGTGGCGCTAGTGTCTGTAAATTCGTGTCAAGTTTGGCGTCTGGCCGGTAGAGGGCACTAGTGTCTATAAAACCGTGTTAAGTGTGGCTTCTGGCCGGCAGAGGGCGCTAGTGTCTGTAAATTCGTGTCAAGTTTGGCGCCTGGCCGGCAGAGGGCGCTAGTGTCTATAAAACCGTGTTTAGTTTGTCTTCTGGCCGGCAGGTGGCGCTAGTGTCTGTAAATTCGTGTTAAGTGTGGCTTCTGGCCGGCAGGTGGCGCTAGTGTCTGTGAATTCGTGCAAGTTT
>NW_026614282.1:80000-95000 GCF_026230105.1 Diorhabda sublineata
ACTCTCAGGAGAGATCCTCACGCAATCGGCAACGGTCGCTACGGGCCTGGCACCCTCTATGGGCTGTGGCCCCGTTCAAGAAGGACTTGGACGCGCCGCACGATCTCGTGATAAACGGATCCTCCCTAACACCACATTTCCCGGTGGCCGATATCGACCACGGGATTCGGTGCTGGGCTTTTCCCTGTTCGCTCGCAGCTACTAAGGGAATCCTAGTTAGTTTCTTTTCCTCCGCTTAGTAATATGCTTAAATTCAGCGGGTAATCTCACCTGCTCTGAGGTCGATATATTATAATATATCTATAATATTTAAATACAATTCGCTAAAATATCACAAAAAAAAACGTGTGTTTAATCACATTATATGAAATATAACATTATTTGTTTTTATTTATAGAGGCGGCAGAGCAAGTTATACATATATATATATATATATATATATATATATATATAAATTCATATATTTTGTCGATACAGTATAAATGATATAAAAAAAAACACTG
This sequence comes from Diorhabda sublineata, assembly GCF_026230105.1. Lineage (NCBI taxonomy): Eukaryota > Metazoa > Arthropoda > Insecta > Coleoptera > Chrysomelidae > Diorhabda > Diorhabda sublineata. The sequence continues at coordinate 80,504 of NW_026614282.1, forward strand.
GTCAGACGTCCAGTCTTCGAAACTTTATTATTTCTCTCGGACACGACGACCGCGTTATCATTTTAAATATATATAATATATACACTTATTTATCGACTATATATACGTAAATATAACTCTACCAAACAAATTTTATGTATTTCATATAAAAATACACACGATCAATTTATGGTAGTAATAGCGTCGTTGTGTTCAAAAATTGCGCAAATTTTTTCTATAAAAAATTTACGCTGCTTTTCGCATTTTAGGATGCCGCACAAAAAAAAAATACGCACAAGTTTATAGTATGTGCGTGTGTTTTCTTTTAGTGTGCGTTATTGTGTCTCACACATCCAACACGCTTAGTCATTTATTTTTCTATAATAAATTGAAAAATTTTAAATTCTAAGCAGTCTTTTAAATTGATACGACCCTCAGTCAGGAGTGGTCCGGGAACGAGTATCCGAGGACCGCAATGTGCGTTCGAAATGTCGATGTTCATGTGTCCTGCAGTTCACAAGTTGACGCGCAATTAGCTGCGTTCTTCATCGACCCACGAGCCAAGTGATTCACCGTTCAGGGTAATCATTTTATTATGTCGTTTTCTCATATTCTATTCGTCGTATTTTTAATATTTGATTATTAAATTAATAATAATATTATAATATTTTATACGCGTATAGAATTATCTAACGACATTTATATAATATATATATATATATATATATATATATTATTTATTAAATGGTAATTATATATAAATTTTAGAGAAATTATAATATCGTACTTAAAAATATCCGATAAATTTTAACCGCTGCACATGTTTTATTACAAACGAGGCGCGCATAGACAGATATCTCGCACGATATATTCCTCTTAATTATTACAAGTTTTTTAATCTTGAAAGTTTTATACAAATTTCGACACGGTCGGGCGTAAATCTTCGAACACCTTCGAAATAATACGTGAAATATTATTTCTAAAACGAATTTTTATACATATCGAAAGAATCGACACGTGCTTAAAAGTTTCGTTTAGGTACCCGGATGAAGAAAATGTCTTATCATCTCACATAATCATCATCACATATAATATTGTCGAAATTTTTTTGTATTACCTTCGATCGATAAAAAACTTATGTAATAATAAAAAAACGAAATAAAATTTCTCCATAAAAATACAGAAGACAGACACACACGACGACAACAACAACAACAACAACAACAGACGACGTTTCAATAATCTATATATTTTTCGTTTATTATAATAACGATTCTTTATATTAGAACGTTTTTAGTTAACAAGAAATTTTGTTAATGATCGTTCTGTCAATCGTTAATATATATATATATAATAATAAAAATATATTGTTACTACTATTGTGTCGTCATCGTCGTTCGTCGTCGTCGTCGTCGTCGACTCCTTCTACTAATCTATGATAAAAATTTTTCGTTATTTTTACTGTAAATTTATATATGTAGATATATATTTTATAGACGTATGAAATATATTTATCTTTTTTTTTTTTAAATATTATTCGAAACTTGTTCGAATTTTATAAAAAAAAAAAAAAAAAATCTCAATATATATACATCATATATTTATATCATATATAAATTTTCTTTTGAAGAGTTCGATTATTTTGTAGAAAAGAAAAATTTCTTTCACAATTATATATAATATAATAATACAGACTTGATTTCGTTTTTTTATTTTTTGTTTAAAAACGAACAAATACTCTGTAATGATCCTTCCGCAGGTTCACCTACGGAAACCTTGTTACGACTTTTACTTCCTCTAAATGATCAAGTTTGGTCATCTTTCCGAAGCATCGGCGACGCCGAAACGCCACCGCGCTCAGTCCGAAGACCTCACTAAATCATTCAATCGGTAGTAGCGACGGGCGGTGTGTACAAAGGGCAGGGACGTAATCAACGCGAGCTTATGACTCGCGCTTACTGGGAATTCCTCGTTCATGGGGAACAATTGCAAGCCCCAATCCCTAGCACGAAGGAGGTTCAGCGGGTTACCCGGGCCGCTCGGCCAGGGAGGACACGCTGATTCCTTCAGTGTAGCGCGCGTGCGGCCCAGAACATCTAAGGGCATCACAGACCTGTTATTGCTCAATCTCGTGCGGCTAGAAGCCGCCTGTCCCTCTAAGAAGAATTATTTGTACGCCGACAGTAAAAACCGCGAACGGCAAGAGCCGAAACTCAATACCGACGGGCCTTTGGGATGTCGAAATACGCCTAGTTAGCAGGCTAGAGTCTCGTTCGTTATCGGAATTAACCAGACAAATCGCTCCACCAACTAAGAACGGCCATGCACCACCACCCACCGAATCAAGAAAGAGCTCTCAATCTGTCAATCCTTCCGGTGTCCGGGCCTGGTGAGGTTTCCCGTGTTGAGTCAAATTAAGCCGCAGGCTCCACTCCTGGTGGTGCCCTTCCGTCAATTCCTTTAAGTTTCAGCTTTGCAACCATACTTCCCCCGGAACCCAAAAGCTTTGGTTTCCCGGAAGCTGCCCGCCGAGTCATCGGAGGAACGTCGGCGGATCGCTAGCTGGCATCGTTTATGGTTAGAACTAGGGCGGTATCTGATCGCCTTCGAACCTCTAACTTTCGTTCTTGATCAATGAAAGCGTTTTTGGCAAATGCTTTCGCTTCTGTCCGTCTTGCGACGATCCAAGAATTTCACCTCTAACGTCGCAATACGAATGCCCCCATCCGTTCCTATTAATCATTACCTCGGGGTTCCGAAAACCAACAAAATAGAACCGAGGTCCTATTCCATTATTCCATGCACACAGTATTCAGGCAAAATTTTGGCCTGCTTTAAGCACTCTAATTTGTTCAAAGTAAACGTGCCGGCCCACCTCGACACTCAGTCAAGAGCACCGCGGCGGGATTGAGTTGGGCCGCCCTTGCGAGCTAAGCCCACCGGCAGGACGTCCCACGACACGCCAGTTGACACCGCGTACGATGAACCAGCGGCGTGGGACACAGATTCGACTACGAGCTTTTTAACCGCAACAACTTTAATATACGCTATTGGAGCTGGAATTACCGCGGCTGCTGGCACCAGACTTGCCCTCCAATTGATCCTCGTTAAAGGGTTTAGAGTGTACTCATTCCGATTACGGGGCCTCGGATGAGTCCCGTATCGTTATTTTTCGTCACTACCTCCCCGTGCCGGGAGTGGGTAATTTGCGCGCCTGCTGCCTTCCTTGGATGTGGTAGCCGTTTCTCAGGCTCCCTCTCCGGAATCGAACCCTGATTCCCCGTTACCCGTTACAACCATGGTAGGCGCAGAACCTACCATCGACAGTTGATAAGGCAGACATTTGAAAGATGCGTCGCCGGTGCGAGACCGTGCGATCAGCGAAAAGTTATTCAGAGTCACCAAATTGTACGATGACGAGCAAGCCCGCCACCGATTGGTTTTGATCTAATAAAAGCGCTCCTTCCGTCTCCGGTCGGAACTCTGTTTGCATGTATTAGCTCTAGAATTACCACAGTTATCCAAGTAAATGTGGGTACGATCTAAGGAACCATAACTGATTTAATGAGCCTTTCGCGGTTTCACCTTAATTTGGCTTGTACTGAGACATGCATGGCTTAATCTTTGAGACAAGCATATGACTACTGGCAGGATCAACCAGGGAACTACTATTTGTGTATTTTATATATAATAAAACTATTATCGAAAAAGTTTTAATAACAATATCCACCACATAATGTGAGGATGAGAATTATGATGACGTTTTTTCATATTACATATATTTTATATTTATACACATAATATTTTATATTCATCTATATTCTCGTATATAATAAACACATTGTTATTTACTTTTTCGTTTGCGTGGTGTTTGCTGCGCTTATTATTGAAAATATATAATTTTCGGCGCCACGCTTTATATATTATAATATATTTTTCTTATATTTCATAAAATTTTCACCGAATCGACTATAAATTTATCTAAAATTTAATCGAAATGATATTTTAAATAAGATATAATTACGTCGACCGGAATAGAATTTCGACATTATCTCTACCCTTCGCTAGATTGTAAGCGACATGGTTTACAATTAGATAATAATGAACGAAATTTTTATTCTCGCTCGGAATAATGAGAGTTATCGCAATTTTGTGTAATAATATAAATGTTATATTATTATATATATTTTTATAGACGATCGCATATGAATCGCTCGCGGTAAAACGCTAGCTAAATTCGCGATCTCGCAATATATAATTTAATTTGTGGATATATTGATATAATATCTAAAAAGGGAACCGCTAGCAATATACGATAATATATTGGAGGAGAACGGGGACCCTTTCAGAAAACTATATAATCCACTATAATGTGGAATGACCGATACAACGTCTTTACGTAAATTATAACGAGTTCATTAAAATTTAACGAGACGTCAACTTCGATACACCACACATATATGTGCGCTGTACAACGGTACGCTTTCTACATTAACATTAATAAAGATGTATAGTGAAAATATATAAAAGATGTATTATGAATATTAAAAAGAAGTATTATGAAACTTCATACCGTCCGAGACGTAAAAGTGTTATGGAAAATATTAACAATAACGGAAAAAAAGTATTATGAAATTAGATTGCCGCTCGATGTACGAACGTACGAGATGTATTATATAAAAGTTGTATGAAAATAGTGATAATAATGAAAAACAAGTAGTATGAAATTATATTCCGCTCGACTTAGGAACTTGTCGAAAAAGATGAATTGTGAAAGTTGAATGGAGTTGTTTTTTATGTAGGAGCCGTTCGAGGTATATAATATAAAAGTGCTATGAAAATATTAACAATAACGGAAAAAAGTATTATGAAATTAGATCGCCGCTCGATGTATGAACGTCCGAGATGTATTATATAAAAGTTGTATTAAATTAGTGATAATAATGAAAAACAAGTAGTATGAAATTATATTCCGCTCGATATAAGAACTTGTCGAAAAAGATGAATTGCGAAAATTGAATGGAGATGTTTTGTATGTAGGAGCCGTTCGAGGTATATTATATAAAAGTGTTATGGAAAATATTAACAATAACGGAAAAAATGTATTATGAAATTAGATCGCCGCTCGATGAACGAACGTACGAGATGTATTATATAAAAGTTGTATGAAAATAGTAATAATTATGAAAAACAAGTATTATGAAATGAGATTTTCCCTAAATATATGAACTTGTCGAAAAAGATGAATTGTGAAAGTTGAATGGAGATGTTTTGTATGTAGGAACCGTTCGAGGTATATTATATAAAAGTGTTATGGAAAATATTGACAATAACGGAAAAAATGTATTATGAAATAAGATCGCCGCTCGATGAACGAACGTACGAGATGTATTATATAAAAGTTGTATGAAAATAGTAATAATTATGAAAAACAAGTATTATGAAATGAGATTTTCCCTAAATATATGAACTTGTCGAAAAAGATGAATTGTGAAAGTTGAATGGAGATGTTTTGTATGTAGGAACCGTTCGAGGTATATTATATAAAAGTGTTATGGAAAATATTAACAATAACGGAAAAAATGTATTATGAAATTAGATCGCCGCTCGATGAACGAACGTACGAGATGTATTATATAAAAGTTGTATGAAAATAGTAATAATTATGAAAAACAAGTATTATGAAATGAGATTTTCCCTAAATATATGAACTTGTCGAAAAAGATGAATTGTAAAAGTTGAATGGAGATGTTTTGTATGTAGGAACCGTTCGAGGTATATTATATAAAAGTGTTATGGAAAATATTGACAATAACGGAAAAAATGTATTATGAAATTAGATCGCCGCTCGATGAACGAACGTACGAGATGTATTATATAAAAGTTGTATGAAAATAGTAATAATTATGAAAAACAAGTATTATGAAATGAGATTTTCCCTAAATATATGAACTTGTCGAAAAAGATGAATTGTGAAAGTTGAATGGAGATGTTTTGTATGTAGGAGCCGTTCGAGGTATATTATATAAAAGTGCTATGAAAATATTAACAATAACGGAAAAAAGTATTATGAAATTAGATCGCCGCTCGATGTATGAACGTCCGAGATGTATTATATAAAAGTTGTATTAAATTAGTGATAATAATGAAAAACAAGTAGTATGAAATTATATTCCGCTCGACTTAGGAACTTGTCGAAAAAGATGAATTGTGAAAGTTGAATGGAGTTGTTTTTTATGTAGGAGCCGTTCGAGGTATATAATATAAAAGTGCTATGAAAATATTAACAATAACGGAAAAAAGTATTATGAAATTAGATCGCCGCTCGATGTATGAACGTCCGAGATGTATTATATAAAAGTTGTATTAAATTAGTGATAATAATGAAAAACAAGTAGTATGAAATTATATTCCGCTCGATATAAGAACTTGTCGAAAAAGATGAATTGCGAAAATTGAATGGAGATGTTTTGTATGTAGGAGCCGTTCGAGGTATATTATATAAAAGTGTTATGAAAAGTATTAACAATAACGGAAAACAGTATTATGAAATTAGATGACCGCTCGATGTATGAACGTCCGAGGTGCATTATATAAAAGTTGTATAAAATTAGTGATAATAATAAAAAACAATTATTGTGAAATTTTATTCCGCTCGACTTAGGAACTTGTCGAAAAAGATGAATTGCGAAAATTGAAAGTTTGGCGCCTGGCCGGCAGAGGGCGCTAGTGTCTATAAAACCGTGTTAAGTTTGTCTTCTGGCCGGCAGGTGGCGCTAGTGTCTATAAAACCGTGTCAAGTTTGGCGCCTGGCCGGCAGAGGGCGCTAGTGTCTATAAAACCGTGTTTAGTTTGTCTTCTGGCCGGCAGAGGGCGCTAGTGTCTATAAAACCGTGTTAAGTGTGGCTTCTGGCCGGCAGGTGGCGCTAGTGTCTGTGAATTCGTGCAAGTTTGGCGCCTGGCCGGCAGAGGGCGCTAGTGTCTATAAAACCGTGTTAAGTGTGGCTTCTGGCCGGCAGGTGGCGCTAGTGTCTGTAAATTCGTGTCAAGTTTGGCGCCTGGCCGGCAGAGGGCGCTAGTGTCTATAAAACCGTGTTTAGTTTGTCTTCTGGCCGGCAGAGGGCGCTAGTGTCTATAAAACCGTGTTAAGTGTGGCTTCTGGCCGGCAGGTGGCGCTAGTGTCTGTGAATTCGTGCAAGTTTGGCGCCTGGCCGGCAGAGGGCGCTAGTGTCTATAAAACCGTGTTTAGTTTGTCTTCTGGCCGGCAGAGGGCGCTAGTGTCTGTAAATTCGTGTCAAGTTTGGCGTCTGGCTGGCAGAGGGCGCTAGTGTCTATAAAACCGTGTTTAGTTTGTCTTCTGGCCGGCAGGTGGCGCTAGTGTGTATAAAACCGTGTTAAGCGTGGCTTCAGGCCGGCAGAGGGCGCTAGTGTCTATAAAACCGTGTTTAGTTTGTCTTCTTGCCGGCAGGTGGCGCTAGTGTCTATAAAACCGTGTTTAGTTTTTCTTCTGGCCGGTAGGATATAAGAACTTGTCGAGGTGTAACATATAAAAGTTGTATGAAATAGTAATAACATCGAAAAAAAAAAACCGTGTCAAGTTTGGCGCCTGGCCGGCAGAGGGCGCTAGTGTCTATAAAACCGTGTTAAGTGTGGCTTCTGGCCGGCAGGTGGCGCTAGTGTCTGTAAATTCGTGTCAAGTTTGGCGTCTGGCCGGTAGAGGGCACTAGTGTCTATAAAACCGTGTTAAGTGTGGCTTCTGGCCGGCAGAGGGCGCTAGTGTCTGTAAATTCGTGTCAAGTTTGGCGCCTGGCCGGCAGAGGGCGCTAGTGTCTATAAAACCGTGTTAAGTGTGGCTTCTGGCCGGCAGGTGGCGCTAGTGTCTGTAAATTCGTGTCAAGTTTGGCGCCTGGCCGGCAGAGGGCGCTAGTGTCTATAAAACCGTGTTTAGTTTGTCTTCTGGCCGGCAGAGGGCGCTAGTGTCTATAAAACCGTGTTAAGTGTGGCTTCTGGCCGGCAGGTGGCGCTAGTGTCTGTGAATTCGTGCAAGTTTGGCGCCTGGCCGGCAGAGGGCGCTAGTGTCTATAAAACCGTGTTAAGTGTGGCTTCTGGCCGGCAGGTGGCGCTAGTGTCTGTAAATTCGTGTCAAGTTTGGCGTCTGGCCGGCAGAGGGCGCTAGTGTCTATAAAACCGTGTTTAGTTTGTCTTCTGGCCGGCAGAGGGCGCTAGTGTCTGTAAATTCGTGTCAAGTTTGGCGTCTGGCTGGCAGAGGGCGCTAGTGTCTATAAAACCGTGTTTAGTTTGTCTTCTGGCCGGCAGGTGGCGCTAGTGTGTATAAAACCGTGTTAAGCGTGGCTTCAGGCCGGCAGAGGGCGCTAGTGTCTATAAAACCGTGTTTAGTTTGTCTTCTTGCCGGCAGGTGGCGCTAGTGTCTATAAAACCGTGTTTAGTTTTTCTTCTGGCCGGTAGGATATAAGAACTTGTCGAGGTGTAACATATAAAAGTTGTATGAAATAGTAATAACATCGAAAAAAAAAAACCGTGTCAAGTTTGGCGCCTGGCCGGCAGAGGGCGCTAGTGTCTATAAAACCGTGTTAAGTGTGGCTTCTGGCCGGCAGGTGGCGCTAGTGTCTGTAAATTCGTGTCAAGTTTGGCGTCTGGCCGGTAGAGGGCACTAGTGTCTATAAAACCGTGTTAAGTGTGGCTTCTGGCCGGCAGAGGGCGCTAGTGTCTGTAAATTCGTGTTAAGTTTGGCGTCTGGCCGGCAGAGGGCGCTAGTGTCTATAAAACCGTGTTAAGTGTGGCTTCTGGCCGGCAGGTGGCGCTAGTGTCTGTAAATTCGTGTCAAGTTTGGCGCCTGGCCGGCAGAGGGCGCTAGTGTCTATAAAACCGTGTTAAGTGTGGCTTCTGGCCGGCAGGTGGCGCTAGTGTCTGTGAATTCGTGCAAGTTTGGCGCCTGGCCGGCAGAGGGCGCTAGTGTCTATAAAACCGTGTTAAGTGTGGCTTCTGGCCGGCAGGTGGCGCTAGTGTCTGTAAATTCGTGTCAAGTTTGGCGTCTGGCCGGCAGAGGGCGCTAGTGTCTATAAAACCGTGTTTAGTTTGTCTTCTGGCCGGCAGAGGGCGCTAGTGTCTGTAAATTCGTGTCAAGTTTGGCGTCTGGCTGGCAGAGGGCGCTAGTGTCTATAAAACCGTGTTTAGTTTGTCTTCTGGCCGGCAGGTGGCGCTAGTGTGTATAAAACCGTGTTAAGCGTGGCTTCAGGCCGGCAGAGGGCGCTAGTGTCTATAAAACCGTGTTTAGTTTGTCTTCTTGCCGGCAGGTGGCGCTAGTGTCTATAAAACCGTGTTTAGTTTTTCTTCTGGCCGGTAGGATATAAGAACTTGTCGAGGTGTAACATATAAAAGTTGTATGAAATAGTAATAACATCGAAAAAAAAAAACCGTGTCAAGTTTGGCGCCTGGCCGGCAGAGGGCGCTAGTGTCTATAAAACCGTGTTAAGTGTGGCTTCTGGCCGGCAGGTGGCGCTAGTGTCTATAAAACCGTGTTTAGTTTGTCTTCTGGCCGGCAGAGGGCGCTAGTGTCTATAAAACCGTGTTAAGTGTGGCTTCTGGCCGGCAGGTGGCGCTAGTGTCTGTGAATTCGTGCAAGTTTGGCGCCTGGCCGGCAGAGGGCGCTAGTGTCTATAAAACCGTGTTAAGTGTGGCTTCTGGCCGGCAGGTGGCGCTAGTGTCTGTAAATTCGTGTCAAGTTTGGCGTCTGGCCGGCAGAGGGCGCTAGTATCTATAAAACCGTGTTTAGTTTGTCTTCTGGCCGGCAGAGGGCGCTAGTGTCTGTAAATTCGTGTCAAGTTTGGCGTCTGGCTGGCAGAGGGCGCTAGTGTCTATAAAACCGTGTTTAGTTTGTCTTCTGGCCGGCAGGTGGCGCTAGTGTGTATAAAACCGTGTTAAGCGTGGCTTCAGGCCGGCAGAGGGCGCTAGTGTCTATAAAACCGTGTTTAGTTTGTCTTCTTGCCGGCAGGTGGCGCTAGTGTCTATAAAACCGTGTTTAGTTTTTCTTCTGGCCGGTAGGATATAAGAACTTGTCGAGGTGTAACATATAAAAGTTGTATGAAATAGTAATAACATCGAAAAAAAAAAACCGTGTCAAGTTTGGCGCCTGGCCGGCAGAGGGCGCTAGTGTCTATAAAACCGTGTTAAGTGTGGCTTCTGGCCGGCAGGTGGCGCTAGTGTCTGTAAATTCGTGTCAAGTTTGGCGTCTGGCCGGTAGAGGGCACTAGTGTCTATAAAACCGTGTTAAGTGTGGCTTCTGGCCGGCAGAGGGCGCTAGTGTCTGTAAATTCGTGTCAAGTTTGGCGCCTGGCCGGCAGAGGGCGCTAGTGTCTATAAAACCGTGTTTAGTTTGTCTTCTGGCCGGCAGGTGGCGCTAGTGTCTGTAAATTCGTGTTAAGTGTGGCTTCTGGCCGGCAGGTGGCGCTAGTGTCTGTGAATTCGTGCAAGTTTCGCGCCTGGCCGGCAGAGGGCGCTAGTGTCTATAAAACCGTGTTAAGTGTGGCTTCTGGCCGGCAGGTGGCGCTAGTGTCTGTAAATTCGTGTCAAGTTTGGCGTCTGGCCGGTAGAGGGCACTAGTGTCTATAAAACCGTGTTAAGTGTGGCTTCTGGCCGGCAGGTGGCGCTAGTGTCTGTGAATTCGTGCAAGTTTGGCGCCTGGCCGGCAGAGGGCGCTAGTGTCTATAAAACCGTGTTAAGTGTGGCTTCTGGCCGGCAGGTGGCGCTAGTGTCTGTAAATTCGTGTCAAGTTTGGCGTCTGGCCGGCAGAGGGCGCTAGTGTCTATAAAACCGTGTTTAGTTTGTCTTCTGGCCGGCAGAGGGCGCTAGTGTCTGTAAATTCGTGTCAAGTTTGGCGTCTGGCTGGCAGAGGGCGCTAGTGTCTATAAAACCGTGTTTAGTTTGTCTTCTGGCCGGCAGGTGGCGCTAGTGTGTATAAAACCGTGTTAAGCGTGGCTTCAGGCCGGCAGAGGGCGCTAGTGTCTATAAAACCGTGTTTAGTTTGTCTTCTTGCCGGCAGGTGGCGCTAGTGTCTATAAAACCGTGTTTAGTTTTTCTTCTGGCCGGTAGGATATAAGAACTTGTCGAGGTGTAACATATAAAAGTTGTATGAAATAGTAATAACATCGAAAAAAAAAAACCGTGTCAAGTTTGGCGCCTGGCCGGCAGAGGGCGCTAGTGTCTATAAAACCGTGTTAAGTGTGGCTTCTGGCCGGCAGGTGGCGCTAGTGTCTATAAAACCGTGTTTAGTTTGTCTTCTGGCCGGCAGAGGGCGCTAGTGTCTATAAAACCGTGTTAAGTGTGGCTTCTGGCCGGCAGGTGGCGCTAGTGTCTGTGAATTCGTGCAAGTTTGGCGCCTGGCCGGCAGAGGGCGCTAGTGTCTATAAAACCGTGTTAAGTGTGGCTTCTGGCCGGCAGGTGGCGCTAGTGTCTGTAAATTCGTGTCAAGTTTGGCGCCTGGCCGGCAGAGGGCGCTAGTGTCTATAAAACCGTGTTTAGTTTGTCTTCTGGCCGGCAGAGGGCGCTAGTGTCTATAAAACCGTGTTAAGTGTGGCTTCTGGCCGGCAGGTGGCGCTAGTGTCTGTGAATTCGTGCAAGTTTGGCGCCTGGCCGGCAGAGGGCGCTAGTGTCTATAAAACCGTGTTTAGTTTGTCTTCTGGCCGGCAGAGGGCGCTAGTGTCTGTAAATTCGTGTCAAGTTTGGCGTCTGGCTGGCAGAGGGCGCTAGTGTCTATAAAACCGTGTTTAGTTTGTCTTCTGGCCGGCAGGTGGCGCTAGTGTGTATAAAACCGTGTTAAGCGTGGCTTCAGGCCGGCAGAGGGCGCTAGTGTCTATAAAACCGTGTTTAGTTTGTCTTCTTGCCGGCAGGTGGCGCTAGTGTCTATAAAACCGTGTTTAGTTTTTCTTCTGGCCGGTAGGATATAAGAACTTGTCGAGGTGTAACATATAAAAGTTGTATGAAATAGTAATAACATCGAAAAAAAAAAACCGTGTCAAGTTTGGCGCCTGGCCGGCAGAGGGCGCTAGTGTCTATAAAACCGTGTTAAGTGTGGCTTCTGGCCGGCAGGTGGCGCTAGTGTCTGTAAATTCGTGTCAAGTTTGGCGTCTGGCCGGTAGAGGGCACTAGTGTCTATAAAACCGTGTTAAGTGTGGCTTCTGGCCGGCAGAGGGCGCTAGTGTCTGTAAATTCGTGTCAAGTTTGGCGCCTGGCCGGCAGAGGGCGCTAGTGTCTATAAAACCGTGTTAAGTGTGGCTTCTGGCCGGCAGGTGGCGCTAGTGTCTGTAAATTCGTGTCAAGTTTGGCGTCTGGCCGGTAGAGGGCACTAGTGTCTATAAAACCGTGTTAAGTGTGGCTTCTGGCCGGCAGAGGGCGCTAGTGTCTGTAAATTCGTGTCAAGTTTGGCGCCTGGCCGGCAGAGGGCGCTAGTGTCTATAAAACCGTGTTTAGTTTGTCTTCTGGCCGGCAGGTGGCGCTAGTGTCTGTAAATTCGTGTTAAGTGTGGCTTCTGGCCGGCAGGTGGCGCTAGTGTCTGTGAATTCGTGCAAGTTTCGCGCCTGGCCGGCAGAGGGCGCTAGTGTCTATAAAACCGTGTTAAGTGTGGCTTCTGGCCGGCAGGTGGCGCTAGTGTCTGTAAATTCGTGTCAAGTTTGGCGTCTGGCCGGTAGAGGGCACTAGTGTCTATAAAACCGTGTTAAGTGTGGCTTCTGGCCGGCAGGTGGCGCTAGTGTCTGTGAATTCGTGCAAGTTTGGCGCCTGGCCGGCAGAGGGCGCTAGTGTCTATAAAACCGTGTTAAGTGTGGCTTCTGGCCGGCAGGTGGCGCTAGTGTCTGTAAATTCGTGTCAAGTTTGGCGTCTGGCCGGCAGAGGGCGCTAGTGTCTATAAAACCGTGTTTAGTTTGTCTTCTGGCCGGCAGAGGGCGCTAGTGTCTGTAAATTCGTGTCAAGTTTGGCGTCTGGCTGGCAGAGGGCGCTAGTGTCTATAAAACCGTGTTTAGTTTGTCTTCTGGCCGGCAGGTGGCGCTAGTGTGTATAAAACCGTGTTAAGCGTGGCTTCAGGCCGGCAGAGGGCGCTAGTGTCTATAAAACCGTGTTTAGTTTGTCTTCTTGCCGGCAGGTGGCGCTAGTGTCTATAAAACCGTGTTTAGTTTTTCTTCTGGCCGGTAGGATATAAGAACTTGTCGAGGTGTAACATATAAAAGTTGTATGAAATAGTAATAACATCGAAAAAAAAAAACCGTGTCAAGTTTGGCGCCTGGCCGGCAGAGGGCGCTAGTGTCTATAAAACCGTGTTAAGTGTGGCTTCTGGCCGGCAGGTGGCGCTAGTGTCTATAAAACCGTGTTTAGTTTGTCTTCTGGCCGGCAGAGGGCGCTAGTGTCTATAAAACCGTGTTAAGTGTGGCTTCTGGCCGGCAGGTGGCGCTAGTGTCTGTGAATTCGTGCAAGTTTGGCGCCTGGCCGGCAGAGGGCGCTAGTGTCTATAAAACCGTGTTAAGTGTGGCTTCTGGCCGGCAGGTGGCGCTAGTGTCTGTAAATTCGTGTCAAGTTTGGCGCCTGGCCGGCAGAGGGCGCTAGTGTCTATAAAACCGTGTTTAGTTTGTCTTCTGGCCGGCAGAGGGCGCTAGTGTCTATAAAACCGTGTTAAGTGTGGCTTCTGGCCGGCAGGTGGCGCTAGTGTCTGTGAATTCGTGCAAGTTTGGCGCCTGGCCGGCAGAGGGCGCTAGTGTCTATAAAACCGTGTTTAGTTTGTCTTCTGGCCGGCAGAGGGCGCTAGTGTCTGTAAATTCGTGTCAAGTTTGGCGTCTGGCTGGCAGAGGGCGCTAGTGTCTATAAAACCGTGTTTAGTTTGTCTTCTGGCCGGCAGGTGGCGCTAGTGTGTATAAAACCGTGTTAAGCGTGGCTTCAGGCCGGCAGAGGGCGCTAGTGTCTATAAAACCGTGTTTAGTTTGTCTTCTTGCCGGCAGGTGGCGCTAGTGTCTATAAAACCGTGTTTAGTTTTTCTTCTGGCCGGTAGGATATAAGAACTTGTCGAGGTGTAACATATAAAAGTTGTATGAAATAGTAATAACATCGAAAAAAAAAAACCGTGTCAAGTTTGGCGCCTGGCCGGCAGAGGGCGCTAGTGTCTATAAAACCGTGTTAAGTGTGGCTTCTGGCCGGCAGGTGGCGCTAGTGTCTGTAAATTCGTGTCAAGTTTGGCGTCTGGCCGGTAGAGGGCGCTAGTGTCTATAAAACCGTGTTAAGTGTGGCTTCTGGCCGGCAGGTGGCGCTAGTGTCTGTGAATTCGTGCAAGTTTGGCGCCTGGCCGGCAGAGGGCGCTAGTGTCTATAAAACCGTGTTAAGTGTGGCTTCTGGCCGGCAGGTGGCGCTAGTGTCTGTAAATTCGTGTCAAGTTTGGCGTCTGGCCGGTAGAGGGCACTAGTGTCTATAAAACCGTGTTAAGTGTGGCTTCTGGCCGGCAGAGGGCGCTAGTGTCTGTAAA
>NW_026614282.1:100000-110000 GCF_026230105.1 Diorhabda sublineata
TGGACGCGCCGCACGATCTCGTGATAAACGGATCCTCCCTAACACCACATTTCCCGGTGGCCGATATCGACCACGGGATTCGGTGCTGGGCTTTTCCCTGTTCGCTCGCAGCTACTAAGGGAATCCTAGTTAGTTTCTTTTCCTCCGCTTAGTAATATGCTTAAATTCAGCGGGTAATCTCACCTGCTCTGAGGTCGATATATTATAATATATCTATAATATTTAAATACAATTCGCTAAAATATCACAAAAAAAAACGTGTGTTTAATCACATTATATGAAATATAACATTATTTGTTTTTATTTATAGAGGCGGCAGAGCAAGTTATACATATATATATATATATATATATATATATATATAAATTCATATATTTTGTCGATACAGTATAAATGATATAAAAAAAAACACTGGTCAGACGTCCAGTCTTCGAAACTTTATTATTTCTCTCGGACACGACGACCGCGTTATCATTTTAAATATATATAATATATACACTTATTTATCGACTATATATACGTAAATATAACTCTACCAAACAAATTTTATGTATTTCATATAAAAATACACACGATCAATTTATGGTAGTAATAGCGTCGTTGTGTTCAAAAATTGCGCAAATTTTTTCTATAAAAAATTTACGCTGCTTTTCGCATTTTAGGATGCCGCACAAAAAAAAAATACGCACAAGTTTATAGTATGTGCGTGTGTTTTCTTTTAGTGTGCGTTATTGTGTCTCACACATCCAACACGCTTAGTCATTTATTTTTCTATAATAAATTGAAAAATTTTAAATTCTAAGCAGTCTTTTAAATTGATACGACCCTCAGTCAGGAGTGGTCCGGGAACGAGTATCCGAGGACCGCAATGTGCGTTCGAAATGTCGATGTTCATGTGTCCTGCAGTTCACAAGTTGACGCGCAATTAGCTGCGTTCTTCATCGACCCACGAGCCAAGTGATTCACCGTTCAGGGTAATCATTTTATTATGTCGTTTTCTCATATTCTATTCGTCGTATTTTTAATATTTGATTATTAAATTAATAATAATATTATAATATTTTATACGCGTATAGAATTATCTAACGACATTTATATAATATATATATATATATATATATATATATTATTTATTAAATGGTAATTATATATAAATTTTAGAGAAATTATAATATCGTACTTAAAAATATCCGATAAATTTTAACCGCTGCACATGTTTTATTACAAACGAGGCGCGCATAGACAGATATCTCGCACGATATATTCCTCTTAATTATTACAAGTTTTTTAATCTTGAAAGTTTTATACAAATTTCGACACGGTCGGGCGTAAATCTTCGAACACCTTCGAAATAATACGTGAAATATTATTTCTAAAACGAATTTTTATACATATCGAAAGAATCGACACGTGCTTAAAAGTTTCGTTTAGGTACCCGGATGAAGAAAATGTCTTATCATCTCACATAATCATCATCACATATAATATTGTCGAAATTTTTTTGTATTACCTTCGATCGATAAAAAACTTATGTAATAATAAAAAAACGAAATAAAATTTCTCCATAAAAATACAGAAGACAGACACACACGACGACAACAACAACAACAACAACAACAGACGACGTTTCAATAATCTATATATTTTTCGTTTATTATAATAACGATTCTTTATATTAGAACGTTTTTAGTTAACAAGAAATTTTGTTAATGATCGTTCTGTCAATCGTTAATATATATATATATAATAATAAAAATATATTGTTACTACTATTGTGTCGTCATCGTCGTTCGTCGTCGTCGTCGTCGTCGACTCCTTCTACTAATCTATGATAAAAATTTTTCGTTATTTTTACTGTAAATTTATATATGTAGATATATATTTTATAGACGTATGAAATATATTTATCTTTTTTTTTTTTAAATATTATTCGAAACTTGTTCGAATTTTATAAAAAAAAAAAAAAAAAATCTCAATATATATACATCATATATTTATATCATATATAAATTTTCTTTTGAAGAGTTCGATTATTTTGTAGAAAAGAAAAATTTCTTTCACAATTATATATAATATAATAATACAGACTTGATTTCGTTTTTTTATTTTTTGTTTAAAAACGAACAAATACTCTGTAATGATCCTTCCGCAGGTTCACCTACGGAAACCTTGTTACGACTTTTACTTCCTCTAAATGATCAAGTTTGGTCATCTTTCCGAAGCATCGGCGACGCCGAAACGCCACCGCGCTCAGTCCGAAGACCTCACTAAATCATTCAATCGGTAGTAGCGACGGGCGGTGTGTACAAAGGGCAGGGACGTAATCAACGCGAGCTTATGACTCGCGCTTACTGGGAATTCCTCGTTCATGGGGAACAATTGCAAGCCCCAATCCCTAGCACGAAGGAGGTTCAGCGGGTTACCCGGGCCGCTCGGCCAGGGAGGACACGCTGATTCCTTCAGTGTAGCGCGCGTGCGGCCCAGAACATCTAAGGGCATCACAGACCTGTTATTGCTCAATCTCGTGCGGCTAGAAGCCGCCTGTCCCTCTAAGAAGAATTATTTGTACGCCGACAGTAAAAACCGCGAACGGCAAGAGCCGAAACTCAATACCGACGGGCCTTTGGGATGTCGAAATACGCCTAGTTAGCAGGCTAGAGTCTCGTTCGTTATCGGAATTAACCAGACAAATCGCTCCACCAACTAAGAACGGCCATGCACCACCACCCACCGAATCAAGAAAGAGCTCTCAATCTGTCAATCCTTCCGGTGTCCGGGCCTGGTGAGGTTTCCCGTGTTGAGTCAAATTAAGCCGCAGGCTCCACTCCTGGTGGTGCCCTTCCGTCAATTCCTTTAAGTTTCAGCTTTGCAACCATACTTCCCCCGGAACCCAAAAGCTTTGGTTTCCCGGAAGCTGCCCGCCGAGTCATCGGAGGAACGTCGGCGGATCGCTAGCTGGCATCGTTTATGGTTAGAACTAGGGCGGTATCTGATCGCCTTCGAACCTCTAACTTTCGTTCTTGATCAATGAAAGCGTTTTTGGCAAATGCTTTCGCTTCTGTCCGTCTTGCGACGATCCAAGAATTTCACCTCTAACGTCGCAATACGAATGCCCCCATCCGTTCCTATTAATCATTACCTCGGGGTTCCGAAAACCAACAAAATAGAACCGAGGTCCTATTCCATTATTCCATGCACACAGTATTCAGGCAAAATTTTGGCCTGCTTTAAGCACTCTAATTTGTTCAAAGTAAACGTGCCGGCCCACCTCGACACTCAGTCAAGAGCACCGCGGCGGGATTGAGTTGGGCCGCCCTTGCGAGCTAAGCCCACCGGCAGGACGTCCCACGACACGCCAGTTGACACCGCGTACGATGAACCAGCGGCGTGGGACACAGATTCGACTACGAGCTTTTTAACCGCAACAACTTTAATATACGCTATTGGAGCTGGAATTACCGCGGCTGCTGGCACCAGACTTGCCCTCCAATTGATCCTCGTTAAAGGGTTTAGAGTGTACTCATTCCGATTACGGGGCCTCGGATGAGTCCCGTATCGTTATTTTTCGTCACTACCTCCCCGTGCCGGGAGTGGGTAATTTGCGCGCCTGCTGCCTTCCTTGGATGTGGTAGCCGTTTCTCAGGCTCCCTCTCCGGAATCGAACCCTGATTCCCCGTTACCCGTTACAACCATGGTAGGCGCAGAACCTACCATCGACAGTTGATAAGGCAGACATTTGAAAGATGCGTCGCCGGTGCGAGACCGTGCGATCAGCGAAAAGTTATTCAGAGTCACCAAATTGTACGATGACGAGCAAGCCCGCCACCGATTGGTTTTGATCTAATAAAAGCGCTCCTTCCGTCTCCGGTCGGAACTCTGTTTGCATGTATTAGCTCTAGAATTACCACAGTTATCCAAGTAAATGTGGGTACGATCTAAGGAACCATAACTGATTTAATGAGCCTTTCGCGGTTTCACCTTAATTTGGCTTGTACTGAGACATGCATGGCTTAATCTTTGAGACAAGCATATGACTACTGGCAGGATCAACCAGGGAACTACTATTTGTGTATTTTATATATAATAAAACTATTATCGAAAAAGTTTTAATAACAATATCCACCACATAATGTGAGGATGAGAATTATGATGACGTTTTTTCATATTACATATATTTTATATTTATACACATAATATTTTATATTCATCTATATTCTCGTATATAATAAACACATTGTTATTTACTTTTTCGTTTGCGTGGTGTTTGCTGCGCTTATTATTGAAAATATATAATTTTCGGCGCCACGCTTTATATATTATAATATATTTTTCTTATATTTCATAAAATTTTCACCGAATCGACTATAAATTTATCTAAAATTTAATCGAAATGATATTTTAAATAAGATATAATTACGTCGACCGGAATAGAATTTCGACATTATCTCTACCCTTCGCTAGATTGTAAGCGACATGGTTTACAATTAGATAATAATGAACGAAATTTTTATTCTCGCTCGGAATAATGAGAGTTATCGCAATTTTGTGTAATAATATAAATGTTATATTATTATATATATTTTTATAGACGATCGCATATGAATCGCTCGCGGTAAAACGCTAGCTAAATTCGCGATCTCGCAATATATAATTTAATTTGTGGATAAATTGATATAATATCTAAAAAGGGAACCGCTAGCAATATACGATAATATATTGGAGGAGAACGGGGACCCTTTCAGAAAACTATATAATCCACTATAATGTGGAATGACCGATACAACGTCTTTACGTAAATTATAACGAGTTCATTAAAATTTAACGAGACGTCAACTTCGATACACCACACATATATGTGCGCTGTACAACGGTACGCTTTCTACATTAACATTAATAAAGATGTATAGTGAAAATATATAAAAGATGTATTATGAATATTAAAAAGAAGTATTATGAAACTTCATACCGTCCGAGACGTAAAAGTGTTATGGAAAATATTAACAATAACGGAAAAAAAGTATTATGAAATTAGATTGCCGCTCGATGTACGAACGTACGAGATGTATTATATAAAAGTTGTATGAAAATAGTGATAATAATGAAAAATGAAGTATAACGAAATTATATTCCGCTCGACTTAGGAACTTGTCGAAAAAGATGAATTGTGAAAGTTGAATGGAGTTGTTTTTTATGTAGGAGCCGTTCGAGGTATATAATATAAAAGTGCTATGAAAATATTAACAATAACGGAAAAAAGTATTATGAAATTAGATCGCCGCTCGATGTATGAACGTCCGAGATGTATTATATAAAAGTTGTATTAAATTAGTGATAATAATGAAAAACAAGTAGTATGAAATTATATTCCGCTCGATATAAGAACTTGTCGAAAAAGATGAATTGCGAAAATTGAATGGAGATGTTTTGTATGTAGGAGCCGTTCGAGGTATATTATATAAAAGTGTTATGGAAAATATTAACAATAACGGAAAAAATGTATTATGAAATTAGATCGCCGCTCGATGAACGAACGTACGAGATGTATTATATAAAAGTTGTATGAAAATAGTAATAATTATGAAAAACAAGTATTATGAAATGAGATTTTCCCTAAATATATGAACTTGTCGAAAAAGATGAATTGTGAAAGTTGAATGGAGATGTTTTGTATGTAGGAACCGTTCGAGGTATATTATATAAAAGTGTTATGGAAAATATTGACAATAACGGAAAAAATGTATTATGAAATTAGATCGCCGCTCGATGAACGAACGTACGAGATGTATTATATAAAAGTTGTATGAAAATAGTAATAATTATGAAAAACAAGTATTATGAAATGAGATTTTCCCTAAATATATGAACTTGTCGAAAAAGATGAATTGTGAAAGTTGAATGGAGATGTTTTGTATGTAGGAACCGTTCGAGGTATATTATATAAAAGTGTTATGGAAAATATTAACAATAACGGAAAAAATGTATTATGAAATTAGATCGCCGCTCGATGAACGAACGTACGAGATGTATTATATAAAAGTTGTATGAAAATAGTAATAATTATGAAAAACAAGTATTATGAAATGAGATTTTCCCTAAATATATGAACTTGTCGAAAAAGATGAATTGTAAAAGTTGAATGGAGATGTTTTGTATGTAGGAACCGTTCGAGGTATATTATATAAAAGTGTTATGGAAAATATTGACAATAACGGAAAAAATGTATTATGAAATTAGATCGCCGCTCGATGAACGAACGTACGAGATGTATTATATAAAAGTTGTATGAAAATAGTAATAATTATGAAAAACAAGTATTATGAAATGAGATTTTCCCTAAATATATGAACTTGTCGAAAAAGATGAATTGTGAAAGTTGAATGGAGATGTTTTGTATGTAGGAGCCGTTCGAGGTATATTATATAAAAGTGCTATGAAAATATTAACAATAACGGAAAAAAGTATTATGAAATTAGATCGCCGCTCGATGTATGAACGTCCGAGATGTATTATATAAAAGTTGTATTAAATTAGTGATAATAATGAAAAACAAGTAGTATGAAATTATATTCCGCTCGACTTAGGAACTTGTCGAAAAAGATGAATTGTGAAAGTTGAATGGAGTTGTTTTTTATGTAGGAGCCGTTCGAGGTATATAATATAAAAGTGCTATGAAAATATTAACAATAACGGAAAAAAGTATTATGAAATTAGATCGCCGCTCGATGTATGAACGTCCGAGATGTATTATATAAAAGTTGTATTAAATTAGTGATAATAATGAAAAACAAGTAGTATGAAATTATATTCCGCTCGATATAAGAACTTGTCGAAAAAGATGAATTGCGAAAATTGAATGGAGATGTTTTGTATGTAGGAGCCGTTCGAGGTATATTATATAAAAGTGTTATGAAAAGTATTAACAATAACGGAAAACAGTATTATGAAATTAGATGACCGCTCGATGTATGAACGTCCGAGGTGCATTATATAAAAGTTGTATAAAATTAGTGATAATAATAAAAAACAATTATTGTGAAATTTTATTCCGCTCGACTTAGGAACTTGTCGAAAAAGATGAATTGCGAAAATTGAAAGTTTGGCGCCTGGCCGGCAGAGGGCGCTAGTGTCTATAAAACCGTGTTAAGTTTGTCTTCTGGCCGGCAGGTGGCGCTAGTGTCTATAAAACCGTGTTAAGTGTGGCTTCTGGCCGGCAGGTGGCGCTAGTGTCTATAAAACCGTGTTTAGTTTGTCTTCTGGCCGGCAGAGGGCGCTAGTGTCTATAAAACCGTGTTAAGTGTGGCTTCTGGCCGGCAGGTGGCGCTAGTGTCTGTGAATTCGTGCAAGTTTGGCGCCTGGCCGGCAGAGGGCGCTAGTGTCTATAAAACCGTGTTAAGTGTGGCTTCTGGCCGGCAGGTGGCGCTAGTGTCTGTAAATTCGTGTCAAGTTTGGCGCCTGGCCGGCAGAGGGCGCTAGTGTCTATAAAACCGTGTTTAGTTTGTCTTCTGGCCGGCAGAGGGCGCTAGTGTCTATAAAACCGTGTTAAGTGTGGCTTCTGGCCGGCAGGTGGCGCTAGTGTCTGTGAATTCGTGCAAGTTTGGCGCCTGGCCGGCAGAGGGCGCTAGTGTCTATAAAACCGTGTTTAGTTTGTCTTCTGGCCGGCAGAGGGCGCTAGTGTCTGTAAATTCGTGTCAAGTTTGGCGTCTGGCTGGCAGAGGGCGCTAGTGTCTATAAAACCGTGTTTAGTTTGTCTTCTGGCCGGCAGGTGGCGCTAGTGTGTATAAAACCGTGTTAAGCGTGGCTTCAGGCCGGCAGAGGGCGCTAGTGTCTATAAAACCGTGTTTAGTTTGTCTTCTTGCCGGCAGGTGGCGCTAGTGTCTATAAAACCGTGTTTAGTTTTTCTTCTGGCCGGTAGGATATAAGAACTTGTCGAGGTGTAACATATAAAAGTTGTATGAAATAGTAATAACATCGAAAAAAAAAAACCGTGTCAAGTTTGGCGCCTGGCCGGCAGAGGGCGCTAGTGTCTATAAAACCGTGTTAAGTGTGGCTTCTGGCCGGCAGGTGGCGCTAGTGTCTGTAAATTCGTGTCAAGTTTGGCGTCTGGCCGGTAGAGGGCACTAGTGTCTATAAAACCGTGTTAAGTGTGGCTTCTGGCCGGCAGAGGGCGCTAGTGTCTGTAAATTCGTGTCAAGTTTGGCGCCTGGCCGGCAGAGGGCGCTAGTGTCTATAAAACCGTGTTAAGTGTGGCTTCTGGCCGGCAGGTGGCGCTAGTGTCTGTAAATTCGTGTCAAGTTTGGCGCCTGGCCGGCAGAGGGCGCTAGTGTCTATAAAACCGTGTTTAGTTTGTCTTCTGGCCGGCAGAGGGCGCTAGTGTCTATAAAACCGTGTTAAGTGTGGCTTCTGGCCGGCAGGTGGCGCTAGTGTCTGTGAATTCGTGCAAGTTTGGCGCCTGGCCGGCAGAGGGCGCTAGTGTCTATAAAACCGTGTTAAGTGTGGCTTCTGGCCGGCAGGTGGCGCTAGTGTCTGTAAATTCGTGTCAAGTTTGGCGTCTGGCCGGCAGAGGGCGCTAGTGTCTATAAAACCGTGTTTAGTTTGTCTTCTGGCCGGCAGAGGGCGCTAGTGTCTGTAAATTCGTGTCAAGTTTGGCGTCTGGCTGGCAGAGGGCGCTAGTGTCTATAAAACCGTGTTTAGTTTGTCTTCTGGCCGGCAGGTGGCGCTAGTGTGTATAAAACCGTGTTAAGCGTGGCTTCAGGCCGGCAGAGGGCGCTAGTGTCTATAAAACCGTGTTAAGTTTGTCTTCTTGCCGGCAGGTGGCGCTAGTGTCTATAAAACCGTGTTTAGTTTTTCTTCTGGCCGGTAGGATATAAGAACTTGTCGAGGTGTAACATATAAAAGTTGTATGAAATAGTAATAACATCGAAAAAAAAAAACCGTGTCAAGTTTGGCGCCTGGCCGGCAGAGGGCGCTAGTGTCTATAAAACCGTGTTAAGTGTGGCTTCTGGCCGGCAGGTGGCGCTAGTGTCTGTAAATTCGTGTCAAGTTTGGCGTCTGGCCGGTAGAGGGCACTAGTGTCTATAAAACCGTGTTAAGTGTGGCTTCTGGCCGGCAGAGGGCGCTAGTGTCTGTAAATTCGTGTCAAGTTTGGCGTCTGGCCGGCAGAGGGCGCTAGTGTCTATAAAACCGTGTTAAGTGTGGCTTCTGGCCGGCAGGTGGCGCTAGTGTCTGTAAATTCGTGTCAAGTTTGGCGCCTGGCCGGCAGAGGGCGCTAGTGTCTATAAAACCGTGTTTAGTTTGTCTTCTGGCCGGCAGAGGGCGCTAGTGTCTATAAAACCGTGTTAAGTGTGGCTTCTGGCCGGCAGGTGGCGCTAGTGTCTGTGAATTCGTGCAAGTTTGGCGCCTGGCCGGCAGAGGGCGCTAGTGTCTATAAA
The DNA here is from genome assembly GCF_026230105.1 of Diorhabda sublineata. NCBI lineage: Eukaryota > Metazoa > Arthropoda > Insecta > Coleoptera > Chrysomelidae > Diorhabda > Diorhabda sublineata. The sequence continues at coordinate 109,429 of NW_026614282.1, forward strand.
ACCGTGTTAAGTGTGGCTTCTGGCCGGCAGGTGGCGCTAGTGTCTGTAAATTCGTGTCAAGTTTGGCGTCTGGCCGGCAGAGGGCGCTAGTGTCTATAAAACCGTGTTTAGTTTGTCTTCTGGCCGGCAGAGGGCGCTAGTGTCTGTAAATTCGTGTCAAGTTTGGCGTCTGGCTGGCAGAGGGCGCTAGTGTCTATAAAACCGTGTTTAGTTTGTCTTCTGGCCGGCAGGTGGCGCTAGTGTGTATAAAACCGTGTTAAGCGTGGCTTCAGGCCGGCAGAGGGCGCTAGTGTCTATAAAACCGTGTTTAGTTTGTCTTCTTGCCGGCAGGTGGCGCTAGTGTCTATAAAACCGTGTTTAGTTTTTCTTCTGGCCGGTAGGATATAAGAACTTGTCGAGGTGTAACATATAAAAGTTGTATGAAATAGTAATAACATCGAAAAAAAAAAACCGTGTCAAGTTTGGCGCCTGGCCGGCAGAGGGCGCTAGTGTCTATAAAACCGTGTTAAGTGTGGCTTCTGGCCGGCAGGTGGCGCTAGTGTCTATAAAACCGTGTTTAGTTTGTCTTCTGG